>NC_138550.1:89978815-89986315 GCF_964273705.1 Natrix helvetica | reverse complement strand
TGCTCTGCCCTGCAAGGGTGCCCCCTGCGTCCTCTGTGACAAGAGGGAGCGGGTCACCCTAAACAGGGTGGCAGGGCGGTTATCCGCGGACACAATAAGAGCAGCACAATGTCTACGTTTGGCCGCTCTTAATGCCATAAGGTAGGTCCGTAAGTAGGCTCTTACCTGTGTTCGATCAGATTCGGAGCGTGAGGACCTCCACCTGCTCTCTAGACGTCTCCTATGGTGCTTCATCACCCTCAGCTCCTCGGTATACCAAGGAGCCCGGGTGGGTCGCTGCCGCAGGAGAGGTCGCAAAGGCGCAACCCGGTCCAAGGCCCCAGCCGCCGCCCTATTCCAGGCGGCCGCTAGGTCCTCTGACCGAGCGCAGGTCAGGGCTACAGGTAATGGCCCAAGCTCCGTCTGGAACCTACCCGGCTCCATCAGGTGCTTAGGGCGGTACCAGCTTGGACCATCTGGTCCCGCCTCCTCGCGGTGGGGGGTAGCGCCAGGGAAGTCCAGCTGGAGACATGAGTGATATGACCATGACAGGGGTGTAACAACAAAGTCCCCTATACCCAGATCACTCGTCCACTGCTCAGATACGAAAACAAGGTCCAATGTGTGGCCACCTTCGTGTGTGGGGCCCTGAATTAACTGGGTCAGGCCCATGGCTGTAATGGAAGCCATGAACTCCCGAGCCACCTCAGACGCTGCTCCCATCAACGGCAGGTTGAAATCCCCCATAACCACAAGCCTGGGGATCTCAACCGCCGTTTCCGAGATCAGCTCGAGGAGCTCGGGCAGGGCCGCTGATGTATAGCGAGGAGCCAAGTATACAATCAGCAAACCCAACTGCCTCCCTGGGCCCCATTTTACACCAAGGGACTCACACACGGATATCTGAGGAACAGTGAACTCCCTCGGCTCTAGACCTTCCCGTATAACTACCGCCACCCCACCACCCTTACCCAGGGCCCGAGGCTGATGGAATGCGCGGAAACCTGGTGGGCACATTTCCACGAGGGGTAAACCACCCTCGTGGCCCAACCAGGTCTCCGTTATCCCTGCAAGGTCCAGCTCCCCCTCAGAGATCAGCTCATTAATGAGGGGGGCCTTGTTGGTTACTGACCTTGCATTGCAAAGCATCAGCCGTAGGCCCGGGCTCTGTAGTTCCTGGCCACCTAGGTTGCGGGGGTTGGTACAAACTGTTAGGGTGTAACCAACAAGTTGGGTAGACAATATATTGCACAAGGCATGTTATATATCTTTAAGAGAGGAGATCTGCTAATTGGTAGATTGCAGCATATAAATTGCAGCTGATGTTCTCTGTCTCTCTCTCTCTTGCCTGATGTATGATAACTGCTGTCTAACTGTTATTACTGTTGCTACTACTTACTGTGTGTAAGTTATTGGACTGTTTTTCTCTGTGTATGACTTTTTGGCTGTGTTTATGGATTTTGCTATATTCTTCAGAAAGTAAAGTTTATTTTTGTTACTTTACTATCCATTATTCAGTGTGGAGCTTTATATATCGCACGCTGCGTATACTTTACAGGGTTGCTCTGTTATAACCTCGACCTGGGGTTCATTGCTAGTGCTTAATCGCACTAGTACTACTAACATTGGTTATGGGCCCAGACACCCTGCCTTAATATTTTATTTTTATGCACCACTTTTTGGATAGTTTATTTTTGTGAATATGGCACAAGAACAGTCTGCTGCACTCTCCATGATTACCCGGTTTGATGGAACCAACTATGTTTCCTGGTCCTTGAAGTGTTCCCTACTTCTGCGTAGAGAAGGACTGTGGTCTGTGGTTCAGAACCCACCAGATGTTACAGATTGGGATCCTGCTGATAATGAGGATGCAAAGAAGATTGCGCAGTTTAACAGGGACAATGAGAGAGCTCTCTGCATTATTGGACTAACACTGAATGACCAGCAACTGGTCCATATTCGTGGCGAAGAGTCTGCTGCTAGGTGTTGGAACACATTGCGGAGAATTTATGTTCGGGACAGTGTGGGTGCTCATATTCATCTCACACGGAAACTGTTTAGAGCCCGTTTGCAAAAAGGTGGTGATATGTTGGCTCATTTAGACTTCATGAAGAAAACTTTGCAGGATTTGCAAGAAAAAGAGTTAATTTTTTCTGAGCTTCAACAGGTGTATATTATGCTATCATCGCTTGATGAAAGCTACGACTCTTTTGTTTCCTCATTGGAAGTTCTTTCTCGTGATGAACTGACATTATCTGAGGTTACCGGGAGATTGCTTGAAGAGTCCAGACGAAGAGAGGATAGAGTTCAGTTCAGAGACAATCAATCACAAGAAGAAACACAGTTTTCAACTGTAAATTTTGTTAAGAAATGTCATTCTTGTGGTGGTAAGGGGCATATTGCTAAGAACTGTAAAAATAGCAAGAAAAGGAGTGTTGCTAATAGTAAAAGAAAAAGCAACAATGTTACTGTAACTGTAGCTAAGGTTGATAAGCCTGTAAACCATAGTTTCTGGGTGGTTGACAGTGGCGCATCCCATTCTATAACTAAGGTTAAAGAAAGGTTTGTTACTATGAAGGCTAGCAAACAGCACATTTCCTTAGCAAATGGTTGGAAAATTAAGGCTTCAGGTGAAGGTACAGCTTATTGTCCATGTATTAATGAAAAATTGGAAATGTTATATGTACCTAAAATGAAATTTAACCTATTATCTGTAAAAGACCTTGTGAAATGTGGGTTTACAGTAACATTTAAGAATGATAGATGCATTATTGAAAAAGAAGGTAATAGTGTTATTGCCAATTTGGAGAATAATTTATTTATTCTACATGAGAACTCTTTAAATATTGCGAGTTCTGAACCTGGTTATAAGAATAAACAGCCCCATGATAACTGTATACATCTACTTCATAGACGTTTAGGCCATGTAAATTTTAAAATGGTACGTCAAACTGTTATTCTATCTAATGGAATCAATTTGAAACCTTGTTCAAAATATCTTAACTGTAATGCCTGTAACCAGGCTAAAAGTAAGGTTACCCCTGCAAACCGGTTTAAAGGATTCAAGACATCTAAACCCCTGGATGTAGTGTTTGCAGACCTAATTGGCCCTAAGAAACCTAGCTTAGGAGGTGCCTGCTATATACTCAGCATTATGGACCATTATTCTAGGTATGGTTTCTGTTATGTAATGAAATCAAAGGCAGAAACTTTCCAACATTTTACTAAATGGTTAAAGTTTGTTGAACGTAAGATGGATAAAAAAGTACTTTGCCTAGTCACTGATAATGGGTCTGAATTCACTAATCATAGGTTTACATCAATGTTGGAGAATGCTGGTATAGAACATAGGCGTTCTGCCCCCTACAGGCCAGAACATAATTCATTTATTGAAAGACGTGGTCAATCATTGCAGGCAATGACCAGAACTATGCTAGTTGATTCTGGTTTGTCAGAAAAGCTTTGGGGTGAGGCTATAATGTGTGCAAACCATATTCTGAACATAGTAGTTAACTCAACTACTGGTAAGATTCCTTATACTCTTTGGCATGGTAGGAAGCCTGATTTGAGTTATTTACACACATTTGGTGTCCCTGCTTGGGTGCATATTCCCTCACAGACTAGACGGAAGGATCAAAGCAGAGCTAGGAAGATGGTTTTTGTTGGGTACAATTCCAATCATAGATCGTTTAGGTTCTGGGAACCTGGAACTCGGAGAATTATGCACAGTGCTAGTGCTAAATTTTCAGAACATGTTGGTTGGGAGAAGCTAGAACAAGAGTTTCACAAGGTTTGTGATGATATAGATGTTGATCGTTTGGTTAATCATGATACACCAAATGAGCAGTTAGAGAATCAGGATAGTCCATCTATTACTCTGAAAGGGGAGGAAGATGTAGATGTAGAATCTACTCGTGAGGTGGAACAGGATGATCCTGCAAGTCCTGTATTGCCTAGGAGGTCTACTAGGGACAGGCATCCACCCGACAGATACCAAGCCAGTGTAGTATTGCAAGTTAGCATAGAACCTTCTAGTTTTGCAGAGTTAAGGCTGTATCCTGAAAAGGAAAAGAAATTGTGGAAGACAGCTATGGAGAAGGAGTTGAAATCCTTACAGGAATTGAAAGTTTATGAAGAAGCTAAGCTCCCTTCAGGGGAGAGTGCAATTGGCTGTAGATGGGTGTTTAAAATGAAAAACGATGCTGCTGGCAATGCTATTTATAAGGCTCGTTTAGTTGCTCAAGGGTTTTCCCAAACTGAGAGGGATTACGATGAGGTTTTTGCTCCGAGCTTGAAAGCCTCTACGTTGAGGGCAGCATTGGTGTGGGCTGCTAAGTATCGGTGTAATGTTACCCATATTGATGTTGAAACAGCGTATCTGCATGCTCCATTGCAGCATACCATTTATATGAAGATGCCACCAGGTGTGGATTCTAATGGCCAGACTGGTTGTTGGAGACTTAAAAAGAGCCTTTATGGTTTAAAACAGTCCGGTTTTGAGTGGAACAGATGCATAGTAAATGAATTAAAAGCTATGGGATTTATTCCAGGTTTGGCTGATCCTTGTTTGTTTAGACGGGTGAAAAATGGTTTGATCTCGTTGTTGCTTTTGTTCACGGACGATATAGCTATTATTACTAGGTCTGAACAGGAAGCTATTGACATTGTTTCACAATTAGAGAGTAAATTTAAAATCCGGAATTTGGGTAAAATTAAGCATTATCTGGGCTTAGACGTGGTTAGAACCAGTAAAGGTTTTAAGCTGTCACAGGCTGGTAAAATTAATCATTTGCTTAAGAAATATAGCATGGAGCTATGTAAGACTGCAAAGACACCAATGGCATTGGAGTTTAAACCTGAGGTTACTGAGGGTACTGGTTTTGATAAGGGAATCTATCAATCTTTGATAGGTAGCCTAATGTACCTAAGTAATTGGTCTAGACCAGATATATCATTTAGTGTGAACCAACTGGCTAGATTCAATGATAGTCCTTCAGAGAGGCATTGGCAAGCAGCAAAGCGCGTGCTGCGTTATTTGAAGAAAACTATCCACTATTCATTGTATTTAGAACCAAATAGGGATTTAGTTTTGACTGTTTATGCTGATGCAAATTTTGCAGCTGCTATAGATAATAGGAAGTCAACTTCTGGCATAGCCTTTATGCTAGGTGGTGTACTGATTGGATGGAAGTCGATACGACAGAAACACATAAGCTTATCCACAATGGAAGCTGAGTTTTCATGTTTGTCGTTGACATGTACTGAGCTGATATATTATAAGCAGTTGCTTATAGATATGGGATTAAGTATGAATGAACCCTTTACTGTGTATGAAGATAATCAGGCAGCAATAAAAATGGCGACTAGTTTAGCTATAAAAACGAGGTCGAAGTATACTGATTTGAGGTATCTTAATGTTCGACAAAGCATTAAGGAAGGCCTGTTAAAGTTGGAATATTGTTCAACTGAAGACAATTTAGCAGACAACTTCACTAAGGCACAAAGTTCAGTGAAACATACCTCATCATGTGAAGGTTATCATCTTACATTGTGAGTGGATATATTGATCTACCCAAAGGGGAGAATGTTAGGGTGTAACCAACAAGTTGGGTAGACAATATATTGCACAAGGCATGTTATATATCTTTAAGAGAGGAGATCTGCTAATTGGTAGATTGCAGCATATAAATTGCAGCTGATGTTCTCTGTCTCTCTCTCTCTTGCCTGATGTATGATAACTGCTGTCTAACTGTTATTACTGTTGCTACTACTTACTGTGTGTAAGTTATTGGACTGTTTTTCTCTGTGTATGACTTTTTGGCTGTGTTTATGGATTTTGCTATATTCTTCAGAAAGTAAAGTTTATTTTTGTTACTTTACTATCCATTATTCAGTGTGGAGCTTTATATATCGCACGCTGCGTATACTTTACAGGGTTGCTCTGTTATAACCTCGACCTGGGGTTCATTGCTAGTGCTTAATCGCCAACAGCCACGGTCTCCCAACTGACCTTGTAATCTTCTTTTGTCCTCGCATCCCCCCCTCCCTGCTACCGTTGTAATCAAACAACCCTCTGTTGGAATAACTTGTTCCCTCTCCCCCCCCCACTCCACTCACTTCCCTCCTGGACTCATCTGTTCGTCTGGCACTGGCTTCCCTCCTGGCCTGGTTATCCCCCCCTCCCTTCCCAGAACCCCCTAAAAACAATATAAAACATTTAGCTAAAAAGCCCCTCAGCTTCCTCTTCCTCCACCTCTCGGGGTTCACAAACCCGTCATCAAGGCTGGCCCTTGAGAGAGCCAAGGGCCACACCTGCGAAAGAGGGGCCTCCCGCAGGCGGAGCAGGTCAGACCTCGAATAAATTAAAACGTTGTAATAGTCCCAGTAGGGTAGGGGTGCAGATGATGCAAAGTTAGTAGTTAATAGAGTCTCAGTGGAATGGAGGGTAGAAAGTTAATAAATAGAAGAGTCTCAATGGAGGGTAGGGGATATTCCAGTGTCCAGGTGGTACTTGGTACTTGGAGGCAGGGGGGGAGAGGGCAAGAAATCATTAAATATCCCAGGTGGTAGGGGGAAGGCAAAGGTAGCAAAAAATAGTGGAGGGTAGATGAAAGTTCAGCTCAGCTGTTTCCAGGTGGATACAGCCCCCCCGATGGATGGGGGGGCATTCTTGCCCTGCTGCTTAGCTCCCATTAGAGTCAGCAGAGCCCTGGAGGGGTATGGGAGCAGCCAGGAATGATAAAATAACCCAGGAGTCCCTGGCTGCGGCTCCCTCCCTTCATCTGCCGCCGCAGCCATCTCCCTTTGATCCTCCGGCTGCCTCTGCCTCTGGCTGCTTCCCAGCCCTTCGCACCTATCAGCTGATTACTCCAGTGTCCTGTTGCATCCCGTTGCTCCCCCTTAAGCCCTTTGATGTCTCTGGGTCTCTGGGGCCTCCGGAGCCTCTCACCCCCTCTTCCTTACTCCTCTTCTGGCTTTTCGGCTTTTTCTTTCGGCGTTTTCGGCGCCAGCGCCGTCTGTGCAATTGCACCACGCCATCGCCATTGCTCTCTCCTTGCTGTTTACAGCCCTCCGAGCCTCTTTCCTCTCCGCTCTTCACCGATCACCCTATCGGGCTAATATCAGCCCGAAACATGTCTGGGTGGTCGGGCTGTCCAACTCTCGACCCCCTTCGATGGTATGGGGGCCGGCAGCAGTCCCTACCAGGTCGGGAGCTCCATGGTGTTCCTAGAGCTCAGACGACGACCGCCATTCGTAGGAAGCTCCTCCTCCTCCTCCTCCTAACCCTAACCCTAACCCAAAACCTAACCCTAACTGTAAACCTAACCCTACGTATTTGGTATGTGTTGACATTCACCAATTTCTGTCTTTCACAGTAACATATACATATGAGACTAGAACTAGTGAAGCAATATTTTCTTCAGCCAATCAGTTTGGGTTAGGGTTAGGGTTAGGGTTAGGGTTAGGGTTAGGGCTAACCCTAACCCTAACCCTAACCCTAACCCTAAACGTACGTATTTG
>NC_138550.1:89963815-89971315 GCF_964273705.1 Natrix helvetica | reverse complement strand
GGGTCGCTGCCGCAGGAGAGGTCGCAAAGGCGCAACCCGGTCCAAGGCCCCAGCCGCCGCCCTATTCCAGGCGGCCGCTAGGTCCTCTGACCGAGCGCAGGTCAGGGCTACAGGTAATGGCCCAAGCTCCGTCTGGAACCTACCCGGCTCCATCAGGTGCTTAGGGCGGTACCAGCTTGGACCATCTGGTCCCGCCTCCTCGCGGTGGGGGGTAGCGCCAGGGAAGTCCAGCTGGAGACATGAGTGATATGACCATGACAGGGGTGTAACAACAAAGTCCCCTATACCCAGATCACTCGTCCACTGCTCAGATACGAAAACAAGGTCCAATGTGTGGCCACCTTCGTGTGTGGGGCCCTGAATTAACTGGGTCAGGCCCATGGCTGTAATGGAAGCCATGAACTCCCGAGCCACCTCAGACGCTGCTCCCATCAACGGCAGGTTGAAATCCCCCATAACCACAAGCCTGGGGATCTCAACCGCCGTTTCCGAGATCAGCTCGAGGAGCTCGGGCAGGGCCGCTGATGTATAGCGAGGAGCCAAGTATACAATCAGCAAACCCAACTGCCTCCCTGGGCCCCATTTTACACCAAGGGACTCACACACGGATATCTGAGGAACAGTGAACTCCCTCGGCTCTAGACCTTCCCGTATAACTACCGCCACCCCACCACCCTTACCCAGGGCCCGAGGCTGATGGAATGCGCGGAAACCTGGTGGGCACATTTCCACGAGGGGTAAACCACCCTCGTGGCCCAACCAGGTCTCCGTTATCCCTGCAAGGTCCAGCTCCCCCTCAGAGATCAGCTCATTAATGAGGGGGGCCTTGTTGGTTACTGACCTTGCATTGCAAAGCATCAGCCGTAGGCCCGGGCTCTGTAGTTCCTGGCCACCTAGGTTGCGGGGGTTGGTACAAACTGTTAGGGTGTAACCAACAAGTTGGGTAGACAATATATTGCACAAGGCATGTTATATATCTTTAAGAGAGGAGATCTGCTAATTGGTAGATTGCAGCATATAAATTGCAGCTGATGTTCTCTGTCTCTCTCTCTCTTGCCTGATGTATGATAACTGCTGTCTAACTGTTATTACTGTTGCTACTACTTACTGTGTGTAAGTTATTGGACTGTTTTTCTCTGTGTATGACTTTTTGGCTGTGTTTATGGATTTTGCTATATTCTTCAGAAAGTAAAGTTTATTTTTGTTACTTTACTATCCATTATTCAGTGTGGAGCTTTATATATCGCACGCTGCGTATACTTTACAGGGTTGCTCTGTTATAACCTCGACCTGGGGTTCATTGCTAGTGCTTAATCGCACTAGTACTACTAACATTGGTTATGGGCCCAGACACCCTGCCTTAATATTTTATTTTTATGCACCACTTTTTGGATAGTTTATTTTTGTGAATATGGCACAAGAACAGTCTGCTGCACTCTCCATGATTACCCGGTTTGATGGAACCAACTATGTTTCCTGGTCCTTGAAGTGTTCCCTACTTCTGCGTAGAGAAGGACTGTGGTCTGTGGTTCAGAACCCACCAGATGTTACAGATTGGGATCCTGCTGATAATGAGGATGCGAAGAAGATTGCGCAGTTTAACAGGGACAATGAGAGAGCTCTCTGCATTATTGGACTAACACTGAATGACCAGCAACTGGTCCATATTCGTGGCGAAGAGTCTGCTGCTAGGTGTTGGAACACATTGCGGAGAATTTATGTTCGGGACAGTGTGGGTGCTCATATTCATCTCACACGGAAACTGTTTAGAGCCCGTTTGCAAAAAGGTGGTGATATGTTGGCTCATTTAGACTTCATGAAGAAAACTTTGCAGGATTTGCAAGAAAAAGAGTTAATTTTTTCTGAGCTTCAACAGGTGTATATTATGCTATCATCGCTTGATGAAAGCTACGACTCTTTTGTTTCCTCATTGGAAGTTCTTTCTCGTGATGAACTGACATTATCTGAGGTTACCGGGAGATTGCTTGAAGAGTCCAGACGAAGAGAGGATAGAGTTCAGTTCAGAGACAATCAATCACAAGAAGAAACACAGTTTTCAACTGTAAATTTTGTTAAGAAATGTCATTCTTGTGGTGGTAAGGGGCATATTGCTAAGAACTGTAAAAATAGCAAGAAAAGGAGTGTTGCTAATAGTAAAAGAAAAAGCAACAATGTTACTGTAACTGTAGCTAAGGTTGATAAGCCTGTAAACCATAGTTTCTGGGTGGTTGACAGTGGCGCATCCCATTCTATAACTAAGGTTAAAGAAAGGTTTGTTACTATGAAGGCTAGCAAACAGCACATTTCCTTAGCAAATGGTTGGAAAATTAAGGCTTCAGGTGAAGGTACAGCTTATTGTCCATGTATTAATGAAAAATTGGAAATGTTATATGTACCTAAAATGAAATTTAACCTATTATCTGTAAAAGACCTTGTGAAATGTGGGTTTACAGTAACATTTAAGAATGATAGATGCATTATTGAAAAAGAAGGTAATAGTGTTATTGCCAATTTGGAGAATAATTTATTTATTCTACATGAGAACTCTTTAAATATTGCGAGTTCTGAACCTGGTTATAAGAATAAACAGCCCCATGATAACTGTATACATCTACTTCATAGACGTTTAGGCCATGTAAATTTTAAAATGGTACGTCAAACTGTTATTCTATCTAATGGAATCAATTTGAAACCTTGTTCAAAATATCTTAACTGTAATGCCTGTAACCAGGCTAAAAGTAAGGTTACCCCTGCAAACCGGTTTAAAGGATTCAAGACATCTAAACCCCTGGATGTAGTGTTTGCAGACCTAATTGGCCCTAAGAAACCTAGCTTAGGAGGTGCCTGCTATATACTCAGCATTATGGACCATTATTCTAGGTATGGTTTCTGTTATGTAATGAAATCAAAGGCAGAAACTTTCCAACATTTTACTAAATGGTTAAAGTTTGTTGAACGTAAGATGGATAAAAAAGTACTTTGCCTAGTCACTGATAATGGGTCTGAATTCACTAATCATAGGTTTACATCAATGTTGGAGAATGCTGGTATAGAACATAGGCGTTCTGCCCCCTACAGGCCAGAACATAATTCATTTATTGAAAGACGTGGTCAATCATTGCAGGCAATGACCAGAACTATGCTAGTTGATTCTGGTTTGTCAGAAAAGCTTTGGGGTGAGGCTATAATGTGTGCAAACCATATTCTGAACATAGTAGTTAACTCAACTACTGGTAAGATTCCTTATACTCTTTGGCATGGTAGGAAGCCTGATTTGAGTTATTTACACACATTTGGTGTCCCTGCTTGGGTGCATATTCCCTCACAGACTAGACGGAAGGATCAAAGCAGAGCTAGGAAGATGGTTTTTGTTGGGTACAATTCCAATCATAGATCGTTTAGGTTCTGGGAACCTGGAACTCGGAGAATTATGCACAGTGCTAGTGCTAAATTTTCAGAACATGTTGGTTGGGAGAAGCTAGAACAAGAGTTTCACAAGGTTTGTGATGATATAGATGTTGATCGTTTGGTTAATCATGATACACCAAATGAGCAGTTAGAGAATCAGGATAGTCCATCTATTACTCTGAAAGGGGAGGAAGATGTAGATGTAGAATCTACTCGTGAGGTGGAACAGGATGATCCTGCAAGTCCTGTATTGCCTAGGAGGTCTACTAGGGACAGGCATCCACCCGACAGATACCAAGCCAGTGTAGTATTGCAAGTTAGCATAGAACCTTCTAGTTTTGCAGAGTTAAGGCTGTATCCTGAAAAGGAAAAGAAATTGTGGAAGACAGCTATGGAGAAGGAGTTGAAATCCTTACAGGAATTGAAAGTTTATGAAGAAGCTAAGCTCCCTTCAGGGGAGAGTGCAATTGGCTGTAGATGGGTGTTTAAAATGAAAAACGATGCTGCTGGCAATGCTATTTATAAGGCTCGTTTAGTTGCTCAAGGGTTTTCCCAAACTGAGAGGGATTACGATGAGGTTTTTGCTCCGAGCTTGAAAGCCTCTACGTTGAGGGCAGCATTGGTGTGGGCTGCTAAGTATCGGTGTAATGTTACCCATATTGATGTTGAAACAGCGTATCTGCATGCTCCATTGCAGCATACCATTTATATGAAGATGCCACCAGGTGTGGATTCTAATGGCCAGACTGGTTGTTGGAGACTTAAAAAGAGCCTTTATGGTTTAAAACAGTCCGGTTTTGAGTGGAACAGATGCATAGTAAATGAATTAAAAGCTATGGGATTTATTCCAGGTTTGGCTGATCCTTGTTTGTTTAGACGGGTGAAAAATGGTTTGATCTCGTTGTTGCTTTTGTTCACGGACGATATAGCTATTATTACTAGGTCTGAACAGGAAGCTATTGACATTGTTTCACAATTAGAGAGTAAATTTAAAATCCGGAATTTGGGTAAAATTAAGCATTATCTGGGCTTAGACGTGGTTAGAACCAGTAAAGGTTTTAAGCTGTCACAGGCTGGTAAAATTAATCATTTGCTTAAGAAATATAGCATGGAGCTATGTAAGACTGCAAAGACACCAATGGCATTGGAGTTTAAACCTGAGGTTACTGAGGGTACTGGTTTTGATAAGGGAATCTATCAATCTTTGATAGGTAGCCTAATGTACCTAAGTAATTGGTCTAGACCAGATATATCATTTAGTGTGAACCAACTGGCTAGATTCAATGATAGTCCTTCAGAGAGGCATTGGCAAGCAGCAAAGCGCGTGCTGCGTTATTTGAAGAAAACTATCCACTATTCATTGTATTTAGAACCAAATAGGGATTTAGTTTTGACTGTTTATGCTGATGCAAATTTTGCAGCTGCTATAGATAATAGGAAGTCAACTTCTGGCATAGCCTTTATGCTAGGTGGTGTACTGATTGGATGGAAGTCGATACGACAGAAACACATAAGCTTATCCACAATGGAAGCTGAGTTTTCATGTTTGTCGTTGACATGTACTGAGCTGATATATTATAAGCAGTTGCTTATAGATATGGGATTAAGTATGAATGAACCCTTTACTGTGTATGAAGATAATCAGGCAGCAATAAAAATGGCGACTAGTTTAGCTATAAAAACGAGGTCGAAGTATACTGATTTGAGGTATCTTAATGTTCGACAAAGCATTAAGGAAGGCCTGTTAAAGTTGGAATATTGTTCAACTGAAGACAATTTAGCAGACAACTTCACTAAGGCACAAAGTTCAGTGAAACATACCTCATCATGTGAAGGTTATCATCTTACATTGTGAGTGGATATATTGATCTACCCAAAGGGGAGAATGTTAGGGTGTAACCAACAAGTTGGGTAGACAATATATTGCACAAGGCATGTTATATATCTTTAAGAGAGGAGATCTGCTAATTGGTAGATTGCAGCATATAAATTGCAGCTGATGTTCTCTGTCTCTCTCTCTCTTGCCTGATGTATGATAACTGCTGTCTAACTGTTATTACTGTTGCTACTACTTACTGTGTGTAAGTTATTGGACTGTTTTTCTCTGTGTATGACTTTTTGGCTGTGTTTATGGATTTTGCTATATTCTTCAGAAAGTAAAGTTTATTTTTGTTACTTTACTATCCATTATTCAGTGTGGAGCTTTATATATCGCACGCTGCGTATACTTTACAGGGTTGCTCTGTTATAACCTCGACCTGGGGTTCATTGCTAGTGCTTAATCGCCAACAGCCACGGTCTCCCAACTGACCTTGTAATCTTCTTTTGTCCTCGCATCCCCCCCTCCCTGCTACCGTTGTAATCAAACAACCCTCTGTTGGAATAACTTGTTCCCTCTCCCCCCCCACTCCACTCACTTCCCTCCTGGACTCATCTGTTCGTCTGGCACTGGCTTCCCTCCTGGCCTGGTTATCCCCCCCTCCCTTCCCAGAACCCCCTAAAAACAATATAAAACATTTAGCTAAAAAGCCCCTCAGCTTCCTCTTCCTCCACCTCTCGGGGTTCACAAACCCGTCATCAAGGCTGGCCCTTGAGAGAGCCAAGGGCCACACCTGCGAAAGAGGGGCCTCCCGCAGGCGGAGCAGGTCAGACCTCGAATAAATTAAAACGTTGTAATAGTCCCAGTAGGGTAGGGGTGCAGATGATGCAAAGTTAGTAGTTAATAGAGTCTCAGTGGAATGGAGGGTAGAAAGTTAATAAATAGAAGAGTCTCAATGGAGGGTAGGGGATATTCCAGTGTCCAGGTGGTACTTGGTACTTGGAGGCAGGGGGGGAGAGGGCAAGAAATCATTAAATATCCCAGGTGGTAGGGGGAAGGCAAAGGTAGCAAAAAATAGTGGAGGGTAGATGAAAGTTCAGCTCAGCTGTTTCCAGGTGGATACAGCCCCCCCGATGGATGGGGGGGGCATTCTTGCCCTGCTGCTTAGCTCCCATTAGAGTCAGCAGAGCCCTGGAGGGGTATGGGAGCAGCCAGGAATGATAAAATAACCCAGGAGTCCCTGGCTGCGGCTCCCTCCCTTCATCTGCCGCCGCAGCCATCTCCCTTTGATCCTCCGGCTGCCTCTGCCTCTGGCTGCTTCCCAGCCCTTCGCACCTATCAGCTGATTACTCCAGTGTCCTGTTGCATCCCGTTGCTCCCCCTTAAGCCCTTTGATGTCTCTGGGTCTCTGGGGCCTCCGGAGCCTCTCACCCCCTCTTCCTTACTCCTCTTCTGGCTTTTCGGCTTTTTCTTTCGGCGTTTTCGGCGCCAGCGCCGTCTGTGCAATTGCACCACGCCATCGCCATTGCTCTCTCCTTGCTGTTTACAGCCCTCCGAGCCTCTTTCCTCTCCGCTCTTCACCGATCACCCTATCGGGCTAATATCAGCCCGAAACATGTCTGGGTGGTCGGGCTGTCCAACTCTCGACCCCCTTCGATGGTATAGGGGCCGGCAGCAGTCCCTACCAGGTCGGGAGCTCCATGGTGTTCCTAGAGCTCAGACGACGACCGCCATTCGTAGGAAGCTCCTCCTCCTCCTCCTCCTAACCCTAACCCTAACCCAAAACCTAACCCTAACTGTAAACCTAACCCTACGTATTTGGTATGTGTTGACATTCACCAATTTCTGTCTTTCACAGTAACATATACATATGAGACTAGAACTAGTGAAGCAATATTTTCTTCAGCCAATCAGTTTGGGTTAGGGTTAGGGTTAGGGTTAGGGTTAGGGTTAGGGCTAACCCTAACCCTAACCCTAACCCTAACCCTAAACGTACGTATTTGGTATGTGTTGACATTCACCAATTTCTGTCTTTCACAGTAACATATACATATGAGACTACGACTAGTGAAGCAATATTTTCTTCAGCCAATCAGTTTGAGTTAGGGTTAGGGTTAGGGTTAGGGTTAGGGTTACTGTTAGTGTTAGTGTTTGGGTTAGGGTTAGGGTTAGGGATAGGGTTAGGGTTAGGGTTAGGGTTAGGGCTAGGGTTAGGGTTAGGGTTAGGTTTAGGTTTAGGGTTAGGGCTTAGGTTTATGGTTATGGTTAGTGTT
>NC_138550.1:89791315-89876315 GCF_964273705.1 Natrix helvetica | reverse complement strand
ATTTTCATATCTTTGTTTTTCCACTGTTGTGCAAACACAATTCCAGCAGCTGTTAACATGTGTAAAATTAAATATGTATTGTATTCCCTTTGAAATGCCCAACCAAATCTTACTGGTTTTAAATCCATATCTTGCTTTACCATTGTTTCTAACCATGACACCACTAACTCTTTTTTATTTGTTTTATTATTTTAATTAAACAAAAACACAAAAAAGAATCATCCTTCATTGTATCTTGTAGAAAGTGTGTCGATTGGTTACAAATGAATTCCGTGTGTTTCTACCACAATCGTTATTTATACTTTATTCATATTGAGTTGTACATTTTAAATCAAAAATCTTTATGCTACTATCAATGTACTGCCATTCTCATTTAACTAGAATTATTTAAACATGCTTTTATCTGAAATAATTTGTGTTTAAAGACACAACCACCTACTGGCATTCATTAGCAATTTCAATAAACCTCCAATAACATTACACATTTATAACATATTCTGAAAAAAAATCAATTAATAAAATATCTAAGCATCCCCCCCTTTTTCCCCAACTCACTATTTAGAGCTTGTATCTAATTGCTTTTACCAATACCAACACATGTATAAATCATTAAACATTATCCATTAACATTCCCTTATTATTATTGTAGTTAGCTAAAAATTATTTACTGTTTATATCACATCTCCTCTCATCAGACCCAAAAAAGATTACACCTTTATAATAAAATCTAAACAAAAATTTGTTAATAAAATTTATAAGTCTTTTTCCCAGGTCCCAATTTGCAATTTATATCCAAGTTGCTTTTACTAGTTAAGATTATCATTTCATTATTATCATAGTTAATTACTTGTTAACAAATAAACATTTAAGAACAATCTAAAATAATCTACAAAATACTAAAATTCCTACTTATTAATCACCAAAAATTAACTAATTTTTTATCATCAACTTTCATTATCATCCTGTATCTTTCCAGTAACAAAACAGTCTTATCTCTTTTGCCAGTTGTTGTGTCAATTCTCTTTTTAACATCTTTATAAAGTTTTTATAAACTTCTCTCTGCACTTTGTTGCTTAAAAGATCTCTCAGATAATCTCATTGCCCTTGAACTAGTATTGAAATTAGCTTATCTTTGGTTATCAGACGTGTTTCTGAAAAGGTTTCTCTTCTTAACTCCATCATCATCAGTCTTTTTTTTCCTCCTGTATCTTGAGAACAGGGAAATTCACTTTTCCATATTCCCTTCTTTCCACTTTCACCCATGTTTGCTCCATTAATAAGTTCATCTGTTGTCTTATCTTTATCTTCTACATCTTCATTCTCTTCTTTAATTTTGGGGGCTTTGGGGGGCTCCAATCCCATCATCTTTTGCTGTGAGAAACAATAGTCTATCCAACTTCTTCTCAAATCTCCCAAATATTTTCAATATATTTTGAATTCCAGCCAAGATATTTTGAAAAGTTAAGGTTTCCTCATCTGCATATTGATCCATGTTTCCAGGGGAAAAAAGAGAGGAAAAAAAGAAAAAAGAAGTCTAAAATCCACTGCCACTCTAGCTTTCCAAGCCTCTTTTGTGTATATAAATATATTTATTTTAAATTGACTTAAGCACAAGTTCTTTTATACTCTTCAAAAAAGAAGGGTTCTGTCTTTTTCTTTTCTTTTCCTTCCCTTGCCAAAATGTTTCATAAAGGCACCTGCAAGAACAATTGTACGCTTGGCTCTTTATCAGTTTCTGTAAACAAGTTGCAAACCCTTCAGTTACAAAGTCAGTGAGATCAAAGAAGAGAGAACAAGACATACATTGTTTAAAAAAAAGGAGAAAAAAGGAGAAAAAAATCAATCCATTCACTTAAGAGGAGAAACAGGAAATGTTACAATCACTTCAATCCACAAAAACATTGTTACAAACAAAAAAAAACTTTCCAAGGCAGTCCAATAAAAACAAATCTCGCTGCTTTATTATTTTACTTAAGGGACTAATTTATCTTTAAAAAAAGTTTTGGGGGCAATCTTTCTCAAAGAAAAACCTCACCAGATGGACTCACTTTCACTTCATTCTTTCTGGAGCCGTCTCCAACTTTATCAGCCTGGGGTTGTCTTTTTGCTGCCGGCTTGGAGCACTTCCCTTGGGTCAATCAGGGGCTGCGATGTCCTTGAGACCAGCAAGGCTTTGTCTCCCTGTTCACTGCCTCTACGAGACGGTTTAGGTCTGAATGGACCGTGCAGTGGGAAAAGTGTCAACGGTGGTCTCGGACTACGGAGACCGCACGTTGTTTCATCGCGACATTGGCTCCTCCTTCAACACCACTAACTCTTGAATAGATACTTGGTCTATCCTAAGTACTTAACCTAATTCATATATTCCTGTTTTTTGAACTGAGGAATAAATTTCAGAAAAAGAAATCTGTATTGCTTTGTGAATCTACCTATGACATTCATTCTTGATCTAACTTCTTAGATGAAGAACTATATCTTTCCTGTTTGTTGGGGGACATCCTTCCTGAAAAGACTGTACATTGTTAGATGAAAACAGAGGTCCCTTCTGTTACCTGTAGTGTAGTCTTCAGCTTACAACCACAATCGAGTCCAATTTTGTTTTATTTCTTCTGCAGTTAATATTATTTAACAGGATGAAGAGGCAACAGAGTATGACCACTAGGACAGTCATCTTTCCTATGCAAGTAGCTGTTTTATTGCTTTGTGTACTTGTTTCATCCTTAATATAGTAGTGCATGCAATTAAAGTCTTCCTTTCTGTATCTCTTTGTGCAGGCCATTCATTGGAGCAAGGTGGTCAGTGGGTGACTTCAACACACAAAAGGACAGTCATCTTCCTTTTCTATTATTTTGTCTGCTGGTTTCATCCTAATGCAGTGCATGTAATGAAAGATTTCATTTCTGCCTCTCTTCTTTATGCAGACCATTCATTGGAGTCAGTGATATTGAAGACTGGCAAGAACAGTCATCTTCCTTCTGTAAGTAGCTCTTTTATTGTTTTGTGTACTTATTTTAATCTTATTTAAGTAGTAAGTACACAAAATAATAAATTTCCTTTTTTATATCTTTTTGTAGATTATCCATTGGGGCAAAGATTTCAGTGACATTGTCTTGGCCACTCCCACCCAGTCACATGGCCGGCAAGCCACTCCCACCCGGTCACATGGCCGGCAAGCCACTCCCACAAAGCAGGGGAGTGTACTTATTTTAATCTTAACCTACAGAAGAGGTTCCAAAAAATTTTGAAACCCACTACTGCACACAATACATGTTCTGAAGGAGGAAATATCATCAACAGTTTAACTAAAAACCAGAGAAAAATAAGGTGCATCCATTAGTGGTTGAATATGAAACTACTGTGATGCAAGTGATGTACCTACAGAATTATGTGCATCATCATTAAGTCTATCAAGTAAGGTTTTTTGGGCAGAAAACCACAATATAATAACAGTGATTAAACTTCTCAGCATCTCTTTGCTGCCATTTAGTGGGCATCTAGATTTTTCTAGCCCATAAATCCATGACGTTTATGTGGTGAAGTTTAATTTGAGATCTAATATTTAACTAAATAATTGGCTTAAAATCCATTAAAATATTTGAAAATGTCTCTTACAGTTATAGCAGCTTTTTAAAAAAAAATACACTTATTTACATCAGTTGAGAACTATACAATATATTAAAGGCAAGTATTATAAAATACAAAATAAAAGATATTAGCCCTATTGATTTGTTGTCTATCTGTTTCTGAATTGCAAGATGGAATGCATTGCTTTGATTTCTGACATATGCTATTTATTTGTGTCAACTGTTTTAAATTTGGACAACCATGTAAATGTTATAAATAAATAAATGCATTTGACTTGTTATTTTTAACTTTCTGTAAGCACCCAGAATTGCATTTGTAAGATGAAATGCAATATAAATTGCTAAATAAATAAATACATGGGGATGATTCTGTTTGAAAATAACTCTGGCCAAATTTCATTTTAATGAATAAATAATAATAAAAAAATAAATCTATATTAACCAATACCTATTCCACACATTTTATTATATTGAAGATCTTCTCTTTGTGCTGATTGATCTCAGTCAATCTAATATTATCTGAGGTTTGCTACTTTTTTTATAAAGAGTGTTGTCCTGGATAAACTGTCAACATTGGGCATCAACATTTAGTAATGAAATCAGGTAATAATTCACATGATTACATATACTTGAATATTTTTCTTGTTGAAAATTAAAGAGTTAAAAATAAGAGAGACTAGACCTTCTGTTTTGGAGGGTATTACAATTTATTTCAGGGAAAGTTAATCAACTTATGTTGTATTAGATGTAATTATCTTAGGTATTTGTCATGTTTTACAGGCTTTTAATAGGAAAAAAATACATGGTTAATTATGTAGATAAACTAAGAGTTTATTGTTTCAATGAACTAGATCATAGCTGTCAAAACCCCAGTCCATGGGCCAGATGCATCACACACTGTCCACACCCACACCAGGTTTAGCGAAGAGGAAAAAAGTCCTGACATGTTGCACGATGATGCCATGATGCCATAAGTTTGACACCCCTGAACTAGATGAATATAAAACAATATTCTCAATATTGCAAAAAAGGGATTGAATTTGGACTGGTTGACCTTTCTTACTTCATCAACAAATATGAAAATATATTGCAACAGCAAGTCTTATGACATTTCATAGATTCAACTTTTGAAAAGAGCTTGCAAAATTTGTTAAACAGATGCTATCTCCTCTTGCTATATTTCCTGGACAAACATTTCTAAACGGTCATCATCTTGAATCTTCTCCCTGTCTTTATGCTGAACAGAAGAAGAGGGTATGTAGATATTACTATATTATAATGACAGTCATAATTATGTTGAATAAGTACTTATTTTGGAAGAATTTGAAGTTGTTATGTTTGTTTTGGAATTGTATCAAAATGTAGTCTACTATAATAAATTATGAATAATTTTACATGCTGACAACTAATTGCATGACTTCAGGCAATATTTGGTCTCCAGACACTAGACCAAAATTCTGCTTATATTCATATGATTTGCATCATGATGCTATTATGCAATTTATGTAAATGGAGTAAGTTGTGTAAATTTGAATTATTTGCATATAGTTTTATATTCAATGGATATTACAGAATAAGATTCCTATTTCCTTCACTAGTCTCTATAAATAAGATTCATTGTACATTTTTGTTCAAAGATGGGATAAGGTGGAAATAAATTATAAGGAAAAAGAATGGAAGAAACTAGGTATTTGGTATAGCATGCTGTTTACATTCTCTTCTCAAGCTCTATTTAGATTTTTTTTAACAAATAATTTAATGGAAATGAGTTTATATCAGCAAATTTAAGCATTTACAACCTTGTGACATCTAAGATCTTACCAAAGGTAAACGCAGTGGTAGGATCCTCCCAGTTTAACAACCAGTTCAGTGATCATGTGTGTGCATAGTTTGAAGAAATCTTCACTTCTGGGTTTCTTTGGAGGAGCAATCTGCTGTGCATCTGAATTGGCTGAGAAGATAAAGGTAGGAAAATATCATGGGCGGGAAGGTGGGCCCATCTGATCATTGGGGTGAACTGGTTCATTCCCAGTTGATTGTTGGATTGTCATGAACTGGTCTGAACCAGTAGAATCCCACCCCTGGACTGAGAGTGCATGCTTAGCAACATGTACTCCTGACAGTAACAATGGGCATTTTGATTTATTTCAATGATTCAGAGAAATGCAAAATTCTTTGAGTAGAGAGACAAAAGGACTTCCCTCTACTGATATTGTAATCACTACATACACAACAGTGTGAAATCACAGTTGCCAGTTTTTAGCTGATGTTGGCCTTCATATAAAAATTACAATTATTCCATTTTATTATTACTAAGTTCATCTTTAAATTTAAATTTAGCCATCCAGTCCTTTTGAGTTTTCCATAGACCATTCCAAAACCAGATTGTTTCCTTTTTGTTTGGTTTTCCATTTTCAGAATTTATATTGCCATTTATAATTTGGTACAATTGCCTCTGGTCTGATTGAAATAATCAGAACAAAGTGATTTTGCTTATATTGAATGATTTGTGCTCATAGTGTTCACTTTTTCCAGGTATTGCAGTTACTTGTTCCTTTATTATTTCCAAAGCTTCTTCATTTTATGGTCTGCTAAACCAATATGGTTTATTAGACTTGTCTTTATCCTTACATTATTCAATTGTTGTACTTTTGTGTCCTTTAAATTACTCACATTTGATCTGAGCTATGGGTGGCACAGTGATTACAGTGCAGTACAGTGGTGGGATTCAAATGTTTTTACTACTGTTTCTGTGAGTTTGTGGGCGTGGTAGGGGAAGGATACTGCAAAATCCCCATCCCCTCCCCCCTCTCAAAATTTCTGCTACTGGTCTCCAGAATCTGTCATAACTGGCTGAATACCACCTCTGATGCAATACTGGTGCAATACTGCAGGCTGCTTCTGCTGATCATCAGCTGCCAGCAGATCGAATCTCACCAGGCTCAAAATTGACTCAGCCTTCCATCCTTCTGAGGTGAGTAAAATGAGGACCCAGATTGTTGGGGGCAATATGCTGACTCAGTAAACAGCTTAGAAAGGACTGTAGAGCACTATGAAGGGTATATAAGTCTAAGTGCTATCGCTATCTTCATTTTTTTTTATTTTGCCTCCAGTTTGGTCTTTCACTTTGAGTATTTTGCTCTTGGTTGTTGTTTTTCTTAATTTTGATACTCACTTCTTCTGTAACCATCACTAATGGTATTGTACACAAGCTGATTAGTCTGTTCATAGATGATTGTTAGAAATCATTTGAATTCTTGCAAGCACCTTATTCGTATCTTTAATCTTTAATACTTACAAGCACCTTATTCATATCTTTCATTAGAAGGATTATTTTTTTGGGGGGGGAGGAGAACTATTTTCAATTCTGGCTTGTCTTTCTAGTGGTAATTCTGCATAAGCCATAATTTTATCTTTAAATTCTTCTTGTTGGGAGTCAGCTCAGAGACTGTTTTAGTGTTGTCCCATATTGCACTAACTTTTTAATTACTTCTTCTAAGTCCTCATTTCTATAGTTCATATCAGTTGTTTCCTGTATATTTCTAACTGTTATCTGAGTTTTTTCTACTATTTTAATATTGTTTTTGGGTCTAACATTTTCAAAATTCCAGCTCTGTATCACTGAATATTATTTTTTTCTGGTAATGAATCACCTTTGATCTGCTAATTGCTGTTTAGTAATATTTGAATCCATTTTCCACAGTTGAAACATTTGCTTTAAGTATATCTGCTTTGTTGGTTTTGACTAACACTTTTGTGTTTGATTGCTTTCCAATAATTCTACAAATCTAAGCTCAAGTTACCCAGCCATAGCTCCTGAGTTCCTTTGCCTAATTATTGTCAGGTGCAAAAGGTTTGGGACCAGGATAGAGTACTGCATTGTTTATTTCATGCTACCTACACAAAGGAATCTGAACTACTAATGAGCAAGGTGAATTGGCACCAAATAAAAGTCAATGGACTTCAAGGGAAGGGAGGTTGGATTTAGATCTCTTAGGCGTAGATGACTCCAAACCGATAACACATTTGACCTCTCCCTCAGACTCTGCCTGGTCATCTCCCACAATTGTAGAGAATGCCCAGGAACTCCTACATCTGAACTGGTCCTTGTTGACCCAGGAGACATTCTATACAGTAGAATACTCTTTTTTTGTTTTCTTACTATATTGAATGAGTTAATGTATACCCTTAATCTAGTTCTTCCATTAAGACATAGCTGTCCTTCCTGGTAGAATATATTTCTGCTTGCATAGCTCTCAGTCTCATCCGAACATTATAAACTCCTCTCCCACAGCAAAAAAATACATGGAGAGACTATTGTTCTATTTTTTATCACTATTATTGGTTGCCCACATAGTCAGTCAGATGTTTAGACTGTATTTGGTATTTTTAAACTACACATTGAGTCCTTATTATTATTGTTCATTGCATAATCAGACAGATGTTTGACTTGATTGTCCTTTTTTATCCATTATTGAGTCCTTCCCAAGGACCTGGAGTAGGCAGGTGTTGTTGTTTCATGGTGTTAAAGGTAATGTCACAGGATGCAAGCTGTTCCAAGTAAAGTTGGCTTTTGCAATTTAATAATAATGATTCTGTCAATGCCAATGGTCCCTAAGTGGTGCTCCAGTTGTTTTGGGATTACTATTGGTACTACCCTTTCTTTCTTTTGCCATAGTCATTCTATTTCTATTTGCTGGTCTTTGTATTTTGTTACCTTCTCCAATTCTTTCTTTTCTATTTTGCTGTCTCCCTGTACTGCCATGTCCATTAGCTAGACATTTTCTCTTATTGACTATTGTCATGTCTGATGTGTTATGTGGCAAATGCCTGTCTCTTTGAGTTTGGAAGTTCCAAAGCACTTTATCTTCTTCATTTTCTATTATTTTCTCTATTTTATGATTCCACCATTTCTCTCTTACAAGTTAATGGTATTTGTTACAAATCCTGTAATGCACCATTGTTACTAGTTTGACATACCATTGTCTCTAGTCAGTATGCCCAATATTCTTACAGCAGCTAACTAGGTTTCTTCAGCTTCTTTGAAAAGGCACTATTTTATTTGCTACGTGTTTCTGTCTTCTCAATTCTGGCTTGGTATGTGTTTGTTATTAAGGCTTTCTTTTGTGCAGCTATAATTAGTCCCTTGGTCTCTTTATTCAACTTTCCTGCTCTTAGCCATTGCCAGGTCTTGTTATTATCTGCTTTCCGCACTGTTGTTTTTTTTAATGTACTGACCATGAAATATTTTTTCTTTTCAGGTCATTTTTCTATTTTTCATTTGGTTTTTCTTATAATCAGTGTGATCTGTCCAGTATGCAGTAAACTCTCCTGGTATACTAGCTTCAGTGCATCTTCTTCTCTGTCCTTTAGATATTCTTCCAGAGCCCTATTTTCTTCTTTAACTATCTGATGTAGTTGCAACATTCTAGACCTACCTTTTTTTCTTAGTAAGTAGAGTCTGTCAGGAACACTGTGTGGATGAATGATAGTGTCTCACTGAAGTATTGTTGTTGTTGTTGTAGTTGCATAGTCAGCCAGATGTTCAGACTGCATTTTTATCTATAACCTCTGAGTCCTTCACTAGGACTTTTTATTGTATCAAATACAGGGGACAAAAATGCCATTAATGCCAGGTTTCTCATCCCTCTTACCACATCAACAAAATGGGAATTTTCTGATGGAGTCCAATAAGAAAAGGATGATGTATTACAAGAGACCACCATGAATGACAATTTAATTTCTTTAAGGAAACTATTTAAATTTATACCTGCAAATATATCTCATTAATCAAATGACCTTGGTTTAAAATTATTTTGTTGGTTTACATTCATGAGTAAAAGTTATGAGGCCTCATAGAAAATGTCTGCAGGTTTTATTATTTCATCTAATGTCTCAAAACTCTGCCAGCATACTTTTCTTATGACGAGCTGAACTTTTTTTTTTAATAATTTGAACATGCTAGTATTTTAAAGTTTATCTTCCTCTCCTCTGCACATTAGTTTAACTGGAAGATGTCTGAAAGTTTAAATTGAGATTTCAAGTGCTGCTGAACTTTGGAATTACATTATCAGATATATTATACCAGCAGGTCTATGCCAGTGAAAAATGCTAATTATTACTTAAGTCCAAATGTAAGTTGAGAGTTCAAAATGCAATAAAATCAGATTTGCTAAGTATTTTTATAATGTTCTCTTCTTTAAAATGTCATAAAATTTTAAGATACTAATAATTCTTCTTTTTTTAAGCATTATGAATTATGAACAAGGCATATTTTGTCTTTGACATAGTTGTTGAAGGTGGTTTTTACAGCCAGTGATAGCAGAAATTTCAGCATCCTATTGTCTGCAAATGTGGAACATCAATCATAACCTTAATTTTAAATAATAATAAATATGCAATCAACACCATGAAGTGAAAATGAAAGAGAAAATTCAAAGAAGAGAACACCAAAGAGAGATAAACACACATATGACACTGATCAATAAGGAAAACAATATTTAGACAGCCAATCTATCCATATATATTTGGAAATTGAATGATGCTGCTTTCAATAGCGCTTTACTTCCATGTAAGAGCATTTGGTCAAAGGTTAAATTCATCACTTGACCTCACAGTTGAGTAATTATTTACATACAGAGACAGAAGTACCAGTGGTTCCACAGAGAAGATATCAAGCCTGAGAGGAACACCGAACTGGGACTGTTTGCTGAGATATTGGAAGTGTCTTTACCTATAACATTGGAGAACTATGGTATTCAACTCTGGATCAGCAACAACAGCCTAAAAGCCAAAATTTAGTAATGCATAAGAAACTTCAGTTCCAAGAGTTTTATTGTACAAGGAGCTAGTTCATCTAAGTTGCCTGAATACCAAGCTGTCTTGAAATAAATCTACATTTTAAAGTGAACACTAGGAAGAAAGGTGGTTAGAAAGTTAGTTCTTCTAAGTTTTTCCTTTTTTCTCTTATGAACTGCAAGATAATAAGTCACCTATTTCTATTTTGTCTTTACTAGGCACCCCATACCATCTAGATGTTTAAAATGTAGCTAATCTTCAGTAATATATAACCTCCCATGATTGATTCCTATAAGCAACTCTGGGAACGGAAGTGGGAAAGGAAAAACTTGAATGTATATAAAATTGCCCATTGAAAGCAATCTCTTTATGAATTGGTTCCATTAAACTTCTTCTTTGCCATGATTTTGACTCATTGTGGATGGTGCAGGAACAAATATTGGGTTTATTAAAGTCGGAAATACCAGAGCAAGTTTTAAAAGAATGCTGAATTCCATGCCACAATATTGTCTTCACTCTAGTATCAGCAAACAGCTTGCTTTAATCACCCAACCAGCTTTGATAGTTGAAAATCTCCTTAAGAATAAAATTTACTTATTGATTACATTGTTAAACCCACCAAGTCAACCAGTGGTCTCTGCTAATAATTATTAATAATAAAAAAGTTACATTTAACGTCAAATACACACATATTGATTCTAATTTTTTTAGGGGTTGTAGTTTAGCCAACATTATTGGAGGCAAACTAAGACCTCTACCAAACGTTTCTGAAAGTTTGTATGCTTAATAGTACGTACATACATACATACATACATACACATATACATAAACAATACAATATATATTGTTGTGTCTGATTTAAAAGTGAGATTGGGTATAAAAAATAAACTAGCCCTTACTTTTAACCTAGATGTAATCATATTTAGATTTTTGAATTCAGCAAGGCTTAAATTGTTTTTTACTAACCATTTCAAATCAGGCACAATATTCTTATTAATCTGGGGCAGGAGACTGGTAGTAAATCAATATTTTTAATCTGCATATAATTTATAGGAAATTCAGCATTGGAGAACTATGGGAAAATCGGTTCCATTTTAGTATAGACAGGAACCAAAAATATTATACTGAAAGAATGAGACAATATAATTTATGGAAGAATAATGTCTTTCATCTATGACCTAAAACAATTTGCTTTACTGAAACATGCATATAATTATAGCAATTCTTTTAAGAATAATAGAGATTATAATTCCCATTATTTATTCATAAAAAAGCTTAGAATAAGATTTTATAGTAAAGGTTTGGACTTTCTGTTTAATAAAATTATGCCAAGGAATATAATATCTTTCCTCCTAGCAATAACAATAGCACTTAAACTATATACTGCTTCTTAGTGCTTTTACAGCCGTCTCTAGGTGGTTTATATAGTCAGCATATTGCCCCCAACAATCTGGATCCTTATTTTACCAACTTCAGAAGCATGGAAGGCTGAGTCAACCCTGAGCCATTGAGGATCAAACTCCTGATCATAAACAAGGAAGAAGACAGAGAAAACCACCTTTGTGTTCTTATAAACAAGAAAAAAATAGAATAATTTAATATTTTTTGCTGATCATGCTGAATGGGAAAGATGTGTGTGTGTGTGTGTGTGTGTGTGTGGATGTGTGTGGATGTGAAGGATTCCTTTGCAATCAGATTTTCTTATCTTCCTCTCCCGCTAATTATATTACTTGTGCATTTTAAGAAAGGAGTTTATGAAACTTGAAACTTAAATCCCAGTGTCTTCTTAATCTATGAAAGCATTCAACAATTATTTTATTGCTCAGGTTCTCTGTGAGGGCAGAAATCCAATCACATCCTGTAGTTTGGCCTTGGAAATACATCTATTAATTAATCAGCAACATATTCAGAAACTCATTTATTGTTACAAGAAAGGACATTAAGATACATAAGTCTAGTTTGGCTTTTTCCATAGTAAATCCTTTTCAAAATACATTTTGAATGATTCACTTTGGTAGGACAGGACATATCATTTATTCTGCATGGGAAGAAGCATTTCTAGGACATTTGTCCATTATTTTGGAACAGGGGTTCAAACTCACATTGTCACGGCAGTGTCACCTGTCATATCAGGACTTTTTTCTCCTTTGCTAAACGGGAGTGGAGGTGGCCGGCGCGTGATGCATCCAGCCGGGGTTTGGCAGCCCTCATTTGGAATATGCAAAAGTTGACTTTCAGTCCAGACTTCAAATTTTATTTTGAAGATTAAACTACATCTCTGGACAGCCAAGTTTTAGTTTCTCAAAATATTAATTTATGACAAAGATAATCAGTTTTAACTCAGTTAATTTCAAATCCCAAGGAGTGTCTTGAAGTTTCATATGCTTTCCCTTGGTGCTAATTACTGATTTGCTATATTTATAAGCGAGCTGGCATCTCATGAATTTCACATTGTACTCATATCTCCATATGTGTTTGTTATTCTCCAAATATAGCAAAAATGCAATTAGCGCTAGAAATATAGTAAACGAGGGAAGTTTATAAATAAATAAGACTTATATTTGTTTATTAAAGTACAAAGGATGGTTTTGTTTGCTCCTGAAATTCTGATTGCTCCAATACTTGATGGTTACTGTATACCAAATTATAATTGACATTTTATTATATGATATCCCACTCTAATTGTTTCCCCTTAGGGTTCCCCCATCTAAGATATCTATGACTGAAGCATTTCCCATCTTCTATGTAGAACTGGAACATAGGGCTTGAACCAAGATTTTGCCCTCTTAGCAAAATAATAGCTTGAGGGGAACATTGGCAGAAGTATGAGCTTCTGATAAAATCATTTCTTGCTGGTGAAGTTAAAAGAAGAGAGGTGAAGCCAACAATCATCCACAAAAAAGGGGTTAAAGGTAGATAAAGTATTATTTGTTTGATGGAAGCTAACCCATCAAGGAGAAAGAACTTTAAAATAAAAGCAAAAGAACACAACAGGAAACTTCTCCAAGATTTTTGTCCAATATAGATGAATTTGAAGAACTGATGAGACCATCTTCTCCCCACAGGCTATTATGGAAGAATGTAAAATTCACTCAAATACATTTGTAAGTGAAGACATTCATGCATTCAATTTACATGCTATGTAAATCACTAAAACTACTACAGATGGCTTATAATTCAGGATTAAAATAATAAAATGAGCAGTATAAGAACAAGTCAAAGACAAGCAAAATAAAGAAGAGATTGCCGTTAGACCCCATTTTTAAAGCTTTACAAAAGCATAATAGGTCAGGTCAGTAAAACTTCGGGAAGATGTTGTTCCACATGGCAGAGGAAACGACAGTGAATGTCCATCATCTAGGTGCCACAGGCTGGCATTTCTAAACTACTGGAACCAGGAACATGATGACAGTGGCAGAGCCAAAAGAAGAGAATTGGTCCTATGGCTAGCACAAAGCCTGCCTCCATGAAATTTGTTCTCTCCTAGTGCCTGTTTTAAAAGTGGAGTTCACTTTACAAAGACCCAAATAATTGGAATCTGAGAAACATGAAATAAAGAAAAAATGAAATTGTCAGAGTTAAAATAAGTATGCTAAGTGTGTGTGGTGGTGGTGGGTATGTATGTATATATGTATGTATGTATGTATGTATGTATGTATGTATGTATGTATGTATGTAAACTGGAACAATCCATTTTGAATAAAATGAATATGCCCTGCCATTCAGGACATGAGAACATACACAAAACTGAGTGCCAGTGATAATCAAAAGGAGCATCAAATTTTATGTGTGGCTCTATATTATTATAAATTACAGCATCACATCTATTAGTTAATATCAATATTATATAAATGGATGTACATATTATAAACACAATGCTAGAAGACATTCCATCAATCTTTAGGATGTGCTAAATGCAATATACAAAGCAAACTTTGGCATAAGGAGGAACTCTGGAATTATAGGAATATTTGGATTTAATAAATGATAGAAGTTGGGAAAAGATGATGAAGTTTTTGAATGATAGTTCATTTTTCTTCTCCTTTCCATGTCACACTGCTCTTTTCTCTTCCTTCCATATGCTCTTCTTTGTTCTTCCACTCATGTCACTCTGCTTATTTCCTCTTACTTTTCCTTCTGTTGTGCTAAAATAAAATAAAAAGCTCTGGTACTTTTTTCCTCTGTGCCCATTTTTAGTTTTATTTCTCTTCGATACTTTATCATTTTTTTTCTAAATTATTGTTTTATTATTATTTTCTTACCAAAATCTCTACCAAACTCTTTTCCTACTGAAATATCTTGCAACAACCTGATTGCATTTATTTATGTATGTATGACTTGTGTTTTGACTATCATTTTTAATATGTGTTCAGTAATGTTGTAGTTAGCTGGAAACCTCTGTTTATTAGATTGTCTAATAATTTAATAAATAATAAAGTATAATAAATAGGTCCTATCTACCCACCCAACTTTAAATGCTCTAGTAGTTTCAAAGTTTTATGAATAGGTGTCAGGAGTGATGCATTAGAACAAATACTAACATATTCATATTGAGGAAATGAAGGACAGTTTGTGAAATCAAAGTAGACTGAAAGAAAATAAATCACAGAGTGTTCCAGGCTTGTTGGCTGGAATTATATGATTGCCATTCATGCATAATGTATTTTGGGCTAGGGCTTTAGTTATATGAGAAGATATGCATACCTTTACATTATAACAAATTTAGGTTTTATGTTAGATTTTGTTTTCAACCTCTGCAGGAAAAAGTATATTGCACTTCAACATTTATTGTGACAAAGAATAATCTGGAAAGATAGACATTTTTTTTTAAAGCAGGAAGTTATGTCAATACCATTTGACTTGAAGTATGCTTCTTTGTATTCCTTGGTGGTTACCACTAGTTTTGGTTTTTTTTGGGAGAGGTAATTAATGTAATTGGTATATTTTTCTATTCCATACAAAGATGGACATTTTTCATTGACTCCATTTTTGTTCCAACTGTCTATATTTCACACGCGGTAAAGACCTGAATAAATCTCGATGTTCTTTTAGTGTTGGTTTAATTTAGAATTTTTCCTGTTATGTATTTTTGTTGCCCATGATTTTCTTTATTCTTCTAAACCAACTTTGAACAAGAAAGGAGAACAGCAGGAATAAATGAAGGCATGTACTGAAAGGGATTTCTGGATCAGTTTAAATTGGACTGTTCTACTATGTTCTTTCATAAGACAGCATGCTGGTCTGTTGAATTTTTGTTTATGTATTTATTTTTAAAATCTGCATCTGTTTTCATATACAATCTTCCTCAAAGCATGGATATTTGATTGTATTTTTCAAAGTGCTTACATTGGGGAAATGGGTTTAAAAAGCATGTTATGGGAAACCATACAAATGAAATGTTTCACATGTTTATTCCCCCTCAAAGTTAATACATTAGGAAGATTTGTCTAAGAAGGCACACATATTCATAGATGATAATAGGAGCTCATGAAAAGCCCAGGGAAAATAATGAGAAAATGACTATTGACATGAACAAACTCCACTAAAATGAAAGCCAGCTATAGATAAAGCATAATCAAGATGAAGTGGGTCAAAGTAGTAGAAATAAAATAGGATGGTTTATGCTGCTTTTTTGGTTGTATTATTCTAAATGTTCATTTTATATTAGACTTCTCTTTTAACAGTTGACCCCTTGTACATTGGTCTTGGGACTGATATGCTATGCTACTCTTTTCATCTCTTGTATTTAAGTGAGAACAAGAGAAACCAAGAGAAGCTTATGAATGTTCATTAATATTTTTTGTGCAGTGGCTGTTTGCAAGTTTGCTTCTAGGCATCATTTTATTTTCTAATTGGTATTGTTTGAAATTATACTTTGGTGTTTCATTTTTTTCAGAACTCCAGCTCATCTGAAACTTGTTTTCCAATTGCCTTGTCCTGCCATGGGATTCTACTTATTGCTCTGAGTTGATTAAAATCCCCCTTTTTTTTGAAGTCCAAGCTGTGTGTGAGACTGCACTTAGCTTTAGTTCTTCCTAAAAGTCTACTTTCACTTGTATTGCTTAATTATGCCTTTCCTTGCAAGTCAACGATAGCTGATTCTCTTGTGTTTGCCTCCATCATCTGAAGGGTAAGGTTGTTAGCAAAATAATTCCGTTGTTTTTTTTTCTGAACAATTATGCTTGCCCGAGTTTGTCTTCCAACAGAATTTGAGATAATTAAAGTACTATTTCTTTATACTGTTTCTGGACCCTTTAAACTTATGTCACTGCTTTAGGGAAGTATCATCCACATCTTCTTTTTTACTGAATTGCTGATAATAGAACTCAACAATAGTATTGCTTTTATTTTTTCTTCCAATTATTTGACTCCTTATGTCCTCTTTATAAGCAGTGTGACGTTTTGAACAAACTGCAAATCCTCTTCCCTTTTGGTTGCTTCTGTTCCTCTTGAAACAAATCGCCTATTGTTTGCACTATTTCATCCAGGCTTCATTGTATCTATTAAATCATAGCTGAATTTCTGTAAAGAAAGTTCAAACTTACCCTGCTTATTTCTCACATTCTGAGCATTAGTATACAGACAGTGAATACTATGAACTATATGAGGAAATGTTCTTTCTAGTTTTGCACTGGCTAGCTTAAGAATCTCCATTAGAACTTAGCCTTACCTCTTTCCACAGAACTTAAGTCTTCATCTGAGATAGCAACTTCAGGATTTTCATTTCCAGAAGATTTATTTTAATATATTCTTCATCAAACTCGTCATACTTAAGCCAAATACATTTTGATCAATTCTAGTGAAGGGCAGGCCAATTAACTAAGAATATGGTCCCAGATACCAACATTATTTGGCACCACCTATATACTGTAAGCAGTTATTGATACAGCTTGGAAGACTAGGAAAAAGCACTTAGTTCCCCCAGGATAATGAGTTTGTTTCCTAATTTTTTTCAAAGTCCATGATGATGCTACTGTTGCCATTCTTTGCATTATTAGCAGGTAATAATAATTGCTTTTCCACTCATTAATTTATTAATTCACAATATAAAATAATTTGAAAATTAATTTCACAATATTTTCTCACAAATGTATTCATTTCTACTATGAATTACAGTATATCATAAGATGAAGAGAAGTATGTGTGTGTGTGTGTGTGTGTGTGTGTTTGTAGATTTTCACGGGTGTAGGTATGCTGGTTTTGTTGTATTTGGCTCTTTTCCCGTGTAGGATTGAGATTTTCTTGGCAACGTTTCGGCAAGATGTCACTTGCCATCTTCAGGCTGCTGTCGGCTAGAGAATAATTATTAGAGAACTAGAGAATAATTATTCTCTTGTTGAGGTGTTCTGTTTTGGAGATTAACCTGGCTCCTTCAAAATTGATTTCATGTCATGTAGCTTTAAGGTGCTGGAAAAGGGAGGAAGTTTTTTCTTTTTTCTTACTGCGTTCTTGTGTTCTGTGATATGTGCATTTATTCTGCTGTTTGTTTGTCCTATATATGTTGCCGGGCAGATTTTGCATGGTATTTCATAGACTCCTTGGTTTTCTAGCTGGATTTTGTCTTTGGGGTTTCTTAAGATGTTGGCTATTTTTTGGTCAGTGGTGAAGGCTGTCCTGATATTGTGCTTGTGGAGAATTTTGCTGGTTTTATCTGTGGTGCCTTTGATGTAAGGGAGGAGGGCGATGCCATTGCCCTGTTCTGTGTCTTGTTTTTTTGGGGGAGTCTCCTTTTGGATTAGGTTGGTGATTGTTTTCCTTTGGAATCCGTTGGAGATTGAGACATTTGTGAGTTTGTGTAATTCAGTTTTCAGGTGGTTTCAGTTTTCAGGGAAATGGGTATGTATTTGTGTTACAACCCCTGGTATGCCCAAATATGGGAGGAAGCTCACTACTCCCTCTTTCTGTCCTTCGGCTCATATTTGAGCATACCAGGGGTTGTAACACAAATACATACCTATTTCCCTGGCTCAGCTGATAAAGGAGAAGAGCCTGTGGCTTAGTGGCTAAGACTCCTGCCTAATATGTAATACAGCCCAGGTTCAAATCCCAGTAAGGGTATGGCTAGTTGATGAGAGCTAAATAGCTTGAAATGGATCTATACTAGCCTCCCTTTATTTATTTATCAGCACAAATACAATACAAATATAAAAAGGCAACATTAAAAATAAAAATATGGTTTTCTGCCTGGATGGTTTTCTGTATATATCCATTAATAGCTCAAAAACCATTAGCTCCCAAAGTGTGTAGTCTTATTTTATGAGGAACTACCAAATAATTTTGCATTAGTGGATACACAATGCTGACCATTTTTTCAGATAATAGCCCACATATGAAACTCTTACCTGAGAGATATTTGATCTCTTTCACTGTTTAGCATTCCATTTTTATTTGGTTCAGTTTACAACTGTTAGAATAAGTTGGGTTCCTGTCCTTAAATTTATGCCCTTTCTAGTTCTAGGTTTTTTTATGCTTTTCCTTTGCTTTAATAGAAGTTACAATGTTTTGTACTGCATAGTATATATATTTTTTACAATAAATATATCATGTCACATAATAATCCTGGAAATGTGAATTGGATCACATCACAAAATTACTCTACAATATGTTCTAACTCACCATAATAATGCTAGTATTATTTGTAATAGCAGAAACCTAGATATATACTTGTCAAAATCTCTTCAATTATTTTTATATAATAAGGAACAGCACTAACGATCACACAATGCATACAAACAAACTTAGTTACAATTAAATCAATCTGCAGTCAAGAGATACAAATTTAAATGATATGGTAGTCTATTCAAGAATAAACATTGATTATTAAGCTGTAATTGCCTTTTGGAAAATACATTTCTAGCTAACATTGTGTAGGTTTATCTGGCTGTGAATACTTTCAGTCAGCATAATGTTTATGTGTGTTAATTTCTAGTATATATTTCTTTTTATGACAATTATAGATAGCATTGCCAATCAAATGCTGACTTTCCTGTTTTTTATAGTTAATAAGAATGTCTTTAACATATTAGTACCAATATATCTATATGTAAAATGTATTTAATTATAGCTATTATGTAACAGACTGGATTCTCCTGCAGTGCCAATTTATTTGGGATTGAATTATTAAACAGGCAATGTAATCTAGAAGTTCAAAAGCGAAACTATAATCAATAACCAATTAAGATATTTTATTGAAAAACATTTAAATCTAATAATGTACCTGTTAGATCTGGGCAACGAGAGACAGACTGCGGACACGAAGTGACTTAACAGCTCTTTATTAGTAGTAGTAGTGATCCAGCTTGCTCTGTGGTCGGAGGGTTCCCCTTTTATAGGGATCGGGTACGCCCCTCGACCAATCAGAACGATACCTGTTTCCCGCAGTAGCAGCGGACCAGAGGGGAGACTTGCCACGATATATGCTAATGTCTAACACCACCACGTGTTAAAATAATGATATGGATTCAATAATGACAGTGAAGATTTTATAGCCTTATAGAAGTTGTAAGCAATTAATGCTTTGAAACATAACACAGAAAGATTTTTAAAGTACGGTGGTCAATACCCTAAATCAGAATCCTAAATAATTCTCAATCTTTCCTAGTAGAACCCTTGAATTTTTTTTAAAAAAAATCCTTGCCAAAATAGCCATCAAATCTTTACAATACCATTCACTTCTAACCCATAGAATCCATGTGTTGCAACATTTTCAACAATAGCAAGGCAGTTAAAGCATGGCATTTAAAAATTTGCACCACTATGAGTTCTAGGACTGTTCAGCATGCCAAATGCTCATTTACCTTTGTGATTTTATTAAAAGTACTACAAAATATTAAAAACGAATACAAAGTAATATCAATAAGAAAAAAGAAAGAGATTGAAGAGGAAGCTCAAAATTTAAGAAAGGAAAAAAATAGAAAAAAGATACAAAGCAGTGACTTTCAATCTTTTAACGTAAAGGTAAAGGCTCCCCATGCACATATGTGCTAGTCATTCCCAACTCTAGGGGGTGGTACTCATCTCCGTTTCAAAGCTGAAGAGCCAGCCCTGGTGGAGTAGAGCTATTATCCTAAACTTAAAACATCCAGCTGACTGTGATGTAGCAGAAAACATGATTGTTTGTTTGTTTGTTTGTTTGTTTTATTGGATTTATATGCCGCCCTTCTCCCAAAGGACTCAGGACGGCGTACAACATTAAAAAACACATATCACAAAAGTTAAAAGGAAATTAGATAAATATTTTAAAAAAAACACTAATTAATATGACAATAACATTTAAAAAAATTAGATAAAATTAACAGGCCAGGCAGGCTTGCTGGAAAAGCCAACTTTTTAGGGTGAGTCGGAAGGAGTAAAAGTAAAATGTGAGTAGTCTATTCCAACCATATTCTTCTTGTATATTTATTTTATAAAATTGTTTGACTAATAGGTTTATGCTGCTGAGAACACAGTAACAACTTTTTCAAAAATGAATCTAGAGGCTTGCTTAGTTCCAATATGCAACAGATAATACCTTATTTAGGTATGAGAATCACAGATATACTGCCATAATTGGTCCTTTCTTTTCACTTTCTCATCTGTAATACCCTTTCAATTATTTAGCCTAGCCATCCCATATAGCAAAGGCATAGAAACAGTATATAGCCAAAACCTTTCTATTTTCAAATTTTGACTCTATAGAAAAGAACAATGTTTTCAAAACAAACTTCATTAAAAGCAGATCTAAAGTCACAGGTGAATCATCCAGGGACAATCAAAGTTTGACCTTCCGTTATTTACCTATTAAACTCATTTCTTAAATGACAATGACTCTAAACCATTATTCTATTAAAAGACCAGCAAGACAGGTGGCACATATTCTAAAGAAATACAGTAAACACCACCAGATGGTTGAGATTCTTACTCAGTGGGAATAGCTTCTATGCAAAACAAACCCATATAACAGCTGTTAAAACTCAAATTTGCTCTTAATAATTAATTAATATTTAATTAATGGATTGATTATCTCTAAAATTCCAAATGGGTTATGACATCAAGCTTATTACCACACTTGATTTACTGAATTTGTTCCACTAGATGACTGGATGTTAATAAAACTCACAGCTGACACTATGACACTTTCCAACCATGTAAAGATGGAAACTCTTATATGGGCAGTTACACACACAACGTTCTTTTGCAGCCCTGCATTAAATATTAAGCAAAATAAACACATGTTTAGGGCAGTAAGGGAAGGGGGAGCATCACCGACTTCTTTCTTTAGCTATCATGTCCTCGGCAGTGGTGGGTTCCTACCAGACCGTTTCAGCCAAACAGGTAGTGGTTTGGCGGCCTGGGTCGCTGGAACTGGCAGCAACTCAGGCCGGGCACACACAACCCCGAACTGGTTCTCCAGCCGCCAGTGTAAATGCCACCATCATGTTTTTCAGTTCTGCGCATGCGCAGAACAATTTTAATTGTAATGTGCATGCACACTCAGCGCGCATTAGTGTGCATGTACAGCACACACACGAGCGAACTGGAAGTAGTGCCTGTCAGAGCCCACCCCTAGTCCTTGGACAGCTAGTGTAAAGTAAGGGACCAGGTTAGAAACTGGGTGACTGTAGGTTCTAGTTCCAAGTTAGACAAAAGGCCATATAGATGACCTGAAAGTAAGGGTCAAAGTCAGTTAGGAACAAAGCCATCTGGGTAACCCAAAAGAAAGTCCCCAGAAGTCCACAGCTCATTGGTGACCACATGGCTGTGTTCTGACCCCCTCCTCTTGTATACCAAGACACTCCGACACAAAGTCTCTTCAAAGATGTTTATTGACATACAGGTTCCACCTTGGCAGCAATCCAGACTGCCAAGGTCAAGATAGCACTCTGGGCAGCAATCCAGCTACAGCGACACCCCTTGGCAGCAATCCAGCTACCAAGCTCCAGATAATCACCTTAGCAGCCAAGGTCCAGGGAACAGATTGACAGTAATCCAGGTAAAATCTTTAGCAGCAATCCAGCCTGCCAAAGTACGACACAGATCTGAGCTTCTCCAACTCCAATGATCAGTTGATTCCTGCAAAGGGTGTGTCCACAAGCAGTCCCTTTATAGTCTGGAGAGGAGTCTAATGATCAGCAGCTGAGAGCCATTACCTCCGGTAATTGCTCAATTGCTCCTTACGCCGGGTAGCACGTCGGTAACGAGCATCTAATAGCTCACTGCTGTCTGACTCACTGTCCTGTGACTCCTCTCCACTGCTCCAAGGCATGACATCAGGAGCCCCCTTCCTTTGGCTTTCACCACTGCTCCATGCCTCAGGCACCCCCTGGTGGCCAACCAGCCTCTCTGCGCCCTGCTCAGCGTCGGAACCCTGTCCAGGGTCCCCCACCTCCTCTTGAGCCGACTCAGAGGACACCTCGCTGTCGGAGTCTGGTGGCAGCGGCACCGGCACCGGCTGGGCCACAACAGGCTGTGTATGTGTGTGATTGCGCACATGCATCCCTTAACTCTTTCACTGCCATACTCAGTTTTAGATTTCAAGAGGATTGAGGTATACCATTGTTGGTTCTTTGCTTAGGGCATCATTTTGGATTATGTTGGACTTTATAGGAACAATGCATTAAAGAAAACAATCAACTTAAAATGTAGAATTTTAACTGAAAATTTACTTGGTTAATCAGTGTAAGGCAGGGGTCCCCAACCTTTGTGGCTTGGCAGCCCAGCTGGTGGGAAGAGGGGAATTGTGCACACACACACTCACAAAAGCCTTGAGTGACTGGTGGGCAAGTACGCATGCATGCTGCTTGACTTGCATGAGTGGCAGGGTGGTAGGCATATGTGCAACTGCACACCAGCCTGCCACTCACACCTGTTGAGCTATAATGCATGCATGTATGCTCCAGCCAGCCACTCACTTGGTCCAATTCTGAATAGGCCAAATAGTGGACCATGGCCCAGGAGTTTGAAATCCCTGTTTTAAGGGACAATTTTATTCATAAAATGTAGCACAAAACTTGAAGAATTTTGAAAACAGCATCTTCAAGTAAGTATGAAATCTGATGATGATTATGACAATGATGATGATGATGATGATGATGATAATGATACAAAAGTAGGACAAGGAAAAACTATTCATTGTTAATGTGTGCCTTGCACCCTTCTCAATAGTGTGTTAATTGGGGATATAGTTTGGATAGGAATCGGTCCTTAAAACATTCTTTTAAAAAATAAACAAATATGGTCTCAACTTATGAAGATAATGTAATTTAACCTGGGAGAAAATCTTAAATCAGACACGATGCACAAAAGGGAATGGATGGGGGGGGGGGGAAGCGAGCTTTGGAGAATTTGTTTTAATTTCTCTTGGTTACTCTTTCTTTGTTGCTAGAAATGGTATGGGGTAGTCCCCTAATGTTATTTCCATTAGTCTGCTAGCTAGAGGGAGATGGATAGCTTCTCACACTAACCACTCTGGGAGCAAGACAAAAACTAACAAGAGGAGGTCTATCATGATGTCTTTTACTGGGTTTTTCATATTTTGAATTCCTACACACAAATTTGAAAATATGCATGGAGGCAGAACACTAGAATGAAATATAAGATCAATTGCATTAGTGCATAAAACCAGGGCAGCCCTTTTTCACAGGGTAACAAGTTCAGATGGAAAACAGAAATTCTTAGGAGAGATGGCATGGAAGGACCAATTCCCATATTCAGGAATGGAGATTTCATATTTTTAAACACTAATCCTATACCTTTCTGTGCAAAAGTAAATCCTGCTGGATGTACTTAAATGTAGGGAAGTAGATATAAATATGCAACCTTAATAACTAATGGCTTTGTTACTGGGCCTGGGGAACTCAGATTGATTCAGAGTTGATCAAGTGGTAAGCCACTTTCTAATCTTGCCCCAAAAAACCTGCAGTGATTTGTTGTTGCTTTCTTCTTCTTCCCAGGGCTGAGTCACCAGTCCAAAGCCACCCAGAGGGTATTGCCTAGGACAGGACTAGAAGGTCTCCTGGATACTAGCATGGTGCCTTAACCACTACACCAATTTGGTTTCCAACCATTTATGTGAATAGCAAAAATCATTGCATGGCATACATGCAATAAAAAGCTGGACAGCAGAATAAAGAAACAAGTCAATATTATTAAAATGTCTATTTCTCCTTTTAGCTGAATACTGATTGGAATATTTCCAGCGTTTAAATCTTTCCCATGTTTTATCTGCCATCAGCATTAAAGTAGAAATCTCTTTGCATTTTTAAATATCAGTTTACCCACATTGTAATTTACACAAATCAATAACCATTCCACAAAAATGTATCTACATGTGCCAATTCACCTTTTTTTTTAAAAAAATGTAATGTACTTTATTGAACCAATCATACGCAGTATAACATATAATATGTATGTTTGTGGGAAAGCTTAACATCAATGTTATGCAGCAATGAACAAAAATGTGTTGGAATAAGGGAAACTATTGCTTATACTGCATTGTTTCAAAAAAAAAAAGCACAACAAATATGGGAGAAAAGAAAAAAGACCAAATTGAGTGAAATGACTTTAAGATCAGAAAAATATGAGGAACTAAATGAAAACAGAATTAAATGTATTAATCAATTCCTGCCTGGAAATGTCAAACAGTGAACCAACGACCTCTTCCAAGCAATACATATACTGTACACTGAGCTTTAGTCATTTATTATAAATCACCAGCCAGCAATTCGTCCCCCATCTGACAACTTCACCAAAATGATATACGTATACATATTTTGACAATAAGAATGGGATTTAAGAACAATGCACAACAATTCTAGAATGTAACAAATATTCCAAATTAAATTAAAAATTAAATTTAAATTTATTAGCTGCTCCCTTTCCAGACAGGACTCGGGGCGGCGTACAATAGAGCATATAAAACATAAAACATATATACAAACACATAAACATACATATATACAAAGACATACATACACGGAGGAGGTAACAAATTACATCACATTTAGACAGTTAAAAATCACCATTAAAATACCCCAATTGTAAAAAGCACAATTTAAAATTAAAAAATTTAAAAGGACAGTCAGGAGGAGTAAGAAAAATTACGGTTGAGCCAGGCCAGATAATTGAAAGAGGTGGGTCTTCAGCTGTACACGGAAGGAGCGGAGATCGGAAGTAATCCTGATATCACGGGGGAGGTCATTCCACAGGGCTGGGCCCATCACAGAGAAGGCTCTGCTCCTGGGTGTCGCCCCCCGACATTGTTTAGCGGACGGCACCCGGAGAAGTCCCTCTCTGTGTGAGCGGATTGGTCGTAGGGATGTATGGGGCAGGATGCGATCCTGCATGTAACTAGGTCCTGTGCCATGTTTTACAATTGCGATGTTTTACATTATATTGTGGCAAAAATTGCATATTTATATTGTGGGCAATTTTCCTCAAAATGCTATTTTATTTTGGGTGTGATTATTTTATTTTATTTTAGGTGATATGTAAACATCCAATTCATTAAGAGAATTAAACTCTTGCAAACCTGCACATATAGTGGGTATATAAAATGTATGTGCCACTGTTAAAATGTCAGGTTTTTGAGATGTAAAAAAAAAAAAAAAACCAGACCAAGATAAGTAGCTTCAGGATTTTTTCCACCTTTAATGTAAATTGTACAATTCAATTTTTTTAAAAAAAAAACTGAGATTGTTTAGTGGGGGGGGGGCAACAATTTTAAAAATGAGAATAATATGCAAAGGTGTGCACATCCTCTTATAAGTAGGTGTGTGTGTGTGTGTTCAGAATTAATCACATTCAAACCGATATTCAGTAGCAGTCAGGAAACACCTACAATCAATTAAAGTGGCTCTGATCAAGCCATTTAACTATTCTAGCAGGATTTTTCTGACCTTTACTCAGTGATTTCTTACAGCAAAGCCATGGTCTGCAAAGAGCTTACAAAGCATCAAAGAAATCTCATTGTTGGACGGTATTAATCAGGAGAGGGGTACAATTTTTTCCCCAAGGCATTGGCTATTCTGTGGAGCACAGTGAAAGCAGTCATCAACAAGTGGAAAAAATATAGTGCAACAATGACATTACCAAAAACTGGATGTCTCTCCAAAATTGATGAAAAACAAAACAAAAGAAAACTAGTCCAAGAGACTGCCAAGAATCCTTCATTAGGAATTTCTAGCAGGTACTAGTTGTATATTACATGTGACAATTTCCCATATACTTCATATGACTGAGTGTCTTATGACTGGGATAGGGTGATAAGATGGAAGCCTTTTTTTTTTTTTTGCAAAGAAAAAATATTCAAGCCCAGCTATATTTAGTTCTAGTTAATACAATCCAATTTACAGTTCAATGAGCTAAGTAGAAAGATTAAATATTCTCAGGCTGAACCAAAAGAAATCCATCCTCTGGTGGCCGAGATTTCATGGTTCTTTGACCATGTTCACAATCCTATATATTTATTGCCAAATATATATTAAAAGCTACACATTAATGTTAACTGGTAACACTAATAATGTTCTGCTTACAGGAACCAACTGTACTAATTAAGTAAACAATTTAAAACTTGTTCTATTAGCAAATAAATTGAAATGGGTATCATTGCCATTTCTCAATATATTAATGGTTTACATAGATAAAATAAACACCTAATTATAGGTAGATATTGCATAATTTAAAATTGGATCAAAGTGCGAGAAAGCTCTGGTCAACATTAACATTCTGCTTTGTAGACACTGATACCCATCACAGTAAAAAGTTCTTGATTCTGCTAATCATGTTTGCAGTATAAGTTAAGTAGGAAATATGATTGTAGCTTGCAATAGGTATCTCATAGGAAGTCTTTTTACTCCAAAATATAAAACTAAATTATGACTGCCAGTAAAAGGGAATGTTTGCTAACTATTATGGTTTCCCCTTTTTCCTCAATGAAGAGTGCAAATTAGTTTCCTTCTACAGTTTTTTAAAACTACTTTCCTAAAGTAACAGTTGCAGAAGCAGGAACCATTTAATAGATTTAGCAGATTAACAGAATTGGAAGGGACCTTATAGGTCATCTAGTCCAACCCCCCCCCCCCACTAAAGCAGGAGACCCTATACCATGTCTGACAAATGACAGTCCAATCTTTTTTTGAAAGTCTCAAGTGATGAAGCTCCCACAACTTCCAAAGGCAAGCTGTTCCGTTGGTTGATTGTTCTCACTGTCAGAAAGCTCCTCCTTATTTCTAGGTTGAATATCTCCTTGGTCAGTTTCCATTCATTATTCCTTGTCTGGCCTTCAGGTGCTTTGGAACATAGCTTGACCCCTTCAAATATTGGACCACTGCTATCATGTCTCCCCTGGACCTTCACTTCACTAGACTAGCTTTGCCCAGTTCCTGTAACCAATACAATACAATACAATACAATACAATAGTAGAGTTGGAAGGGACCTTGGAGGTCTTCTAGTCCAACCCCCTGCCTAGGCAGGAAACCCTATACCGTTCCAGACAAATGGCTATCCAACATCTTCTTAAAGACTTCCAGTGTTGGGGCATTTACAACTTCTGAAGGCAAACTGTTCCACTGATTAATTGTTCTAACTATCAGGAAGTTTCTCCTCAGTTCTAAGTTGCTTTTCTCCTTGGTTAGTTTCCACCCATTGCTTCTTGTTCTGTCCTTAGGTGCCTTGGAGAATAGCTTGACTCCCTCTTCTTTGTGGCAACCCCTGAGATATTGGAACACTGCTATCATGTCTCCCCTAGTCCTTCTTTCTCTTAAGCTAGACATACCTAGCTAGACATACCTAGTTCCCTAGTTCATACCATTCTTCATATGTTTTAGCCTACAGTCCCTAATCATCCTGGTTGCTTTCCTCTGCATTTTTCTAGAGTCTCAGCATCTTTTTTATAGTGTGACCAAAACTTGATGAGGTAGCCTAGGTATGGTCTTACTAGGGTTTTATAGAGTGGTATTAGTACCTCACTTGATCTTGATTATATCCTTCTGTTAATGTAATTTAGGATCACATTGGCTTTTTTGGCTGCCGCTGCATACTGCTGGTTCATATTTAGAGAGACCTATGACTCTCTCCTGTTCCTCAGTGTGCTTTTGAATGAATTCAGCTGTAGGGAACATAAAGGTTTGTGTTTATTTGTAGGGAGAACACGGTCAGCCTTTGAGGCTGACTGTGTGCATTCACAATGTGTGGGAGAACATTTATTTATTTCTCTGTATGCATGCAGAGAACAGTGCTTTAATCAATGTAGTTATTTGGACCTTCTGGTTCTTGAATATTTAGAAATACACTATTATATTGATCAATGCTAGATTATTATTTTTAAGTTATTTTGGAAGTTGTGAATTAAATCCATTACAGTCCTCCACCTGGAGCAAAACAACAAACATTTTGTGGATAGATTCCTGAAGTTCTCCAGATGTTTTGAATTCAATCTCCATAATCCTTTGCTGTTAATCATGCTAACTGAAGGTGACTGAAGCTGAAGTCTGAGATGTCCAGTTGCTTTATATTCATTACTTCAGATTTTTAAAGTTTTTTACCGTGTTTGCCCGAAAATAAGACAGGGTCTTATTTTCTTTTTACCCACAAAATATGGCTTGGGCCTTATTATCACGGGATGGTTTATAGTTTTGGGGTTGAAAGGTGGCTGCTCTCTTCCGAGCAGGCTCCCAAAGAGCCAGGCACAGCCTCAGGGGCGAACGGCTGGGTTGCGGTGTTGCAGCAGCACAACACAACAGTCTCATGACCACACTCCTGAGCAGCCGCCCAGCAAACCCTCTTTCCAGCCAGACACAGTACCATTCGCTGACCTAGGGGTATCGCCAAGCCGTATGAGCGCTTGTTCGCTGCCGCCTGGATCTCGCATCTTGGTGCCTTAGAAATGCTGAATGGCACTCTGCATGGCTGGAGAAGGGGGTTGCCCGAGCGGCTGTTCCACTCCCATTTGCACACCTCCCAGCCTCATGATGCCCTGGCCCAGCTCTCCTTGCAGAGCCAGGGCATCTCCACTGCTGCCACTGCTGCCGCCGCCATCCCAGCATAGCTTTTTCAGCAGCTTCCAAACTGAGTCTTCCAGAAGTGGCCACTCTGGGCATACATGGTATGGTTGTACACTCTGCCAGCAGCCAGCCCACAACCATAGATGGTACGCCCAGAGCGCCCACTGCCGGAAGACTCAGTTTGGAAGCTGCTGAAAAAGCCAAGCTGGGATGGCGGCGGCGGCAGCAGAGGGGCCCTGGCTCTGCCGGGAGAGCTGGGCCAGGGCATCATGAGGCTGGGAGCCGCACGAATGGGAGTGGAACAGCCGCTCGTGCAACCCTCTTCTCTAGCCATGCAGTGCGTCATTCACTGACATTTCTAAGGTGCCAAGATGCAGGAGCCGGGTGGCGGCGAATAGGGGCTCAGACGGCTTGGCAATAGGTCATTGAATGGTACTGTGCCCAGCTGGAAAGGGAGTTTGCCAGGTGGCTGCTGTGCCCAGCTCTTTGGGAACCCACTCGCAAGAGAGCAGCTGCCTGGCAACCCCCCTCTTCAGCTGGGCACAGTGCCACTCACCAACCTAGCGGTATCCCGAAGGCACCAAGGAACGCAATCACCTCCCCCCCCATGTTCCTGTGGCTTGGCACCTTTGGGATACCGCTAGGTTGGTGAGTGGCACTCTGCCTGGTTGGAAATGGGGGTTGTCCAGGGGGGTTATTTGTGTGGGAGGGCTTATATTTTTCTCTGCCAGAAAAATGTGGCATGGCCTTATTATCAGGATATGTCATATTTTCAGGGAAACATGGTAGTTTCTTTTATTTATACATTTTTTATTTCAATCCTAAATCTAGCTACCATATATGAAAGCAACTGAATATAAATGGGGATTATTTTTCTGGAAAGTAAGAATAATCAAAGCAGACTCTGATTTAACTTGGTGACAGCCATTTTAATACAAAGCTGAGGAAACAATGGGTAACCTTTCCAACTACCTGCATAGTTTCCTATGGGAAATTTCTTTCTCTCTCTCTGTTGTTTCCTTCTATTATATTTCTATAAAAATAAAAGGCAGAAAAATTGTAGAAGACAAAATAAGTTAAGAAACTGTCATGAAAAGAGTAGTTAAACTGATGAAAGAGTACTTGACCACAAGGGTTTACATGGATCATTACTATGCTTAATAAACCCAAGAGCTAATATAATTGAAAGGACCCTTAAAATACAGGATAGGTAAATGAAAATTGCAATGGGGTAATATATTAATAAGGTTGGCTAATATTATGAGACAATGTTGATTGAAAGACTGAACAGACTTTTCAATGCACAGTGAATGGCCTTTTAAAAAGCCCCTTTTCACAGAAGTAGATGAGTTTGAGCTTCAGAATTCCAGAGAATTAGCAGGAATTAGTTCCATGCAAATGCCTACTTGGGTCAAAATTGGTTGTCAGACCTTTCTGCGGTCTGACACTTTCCCTTAAGCATTTTAGCTTCTATTATGATCAATTAATCTGTTAATGAATCTGCTGATAGGGGCAATTTGGTGCTTGAGTAAAGTACCCAAAAGTGCACTTAAGTGCAGGACACTTTTGCCTGATAGCCTCTAAGTCTCTTCCCCTGGTTACTGTCTTTACATGCATACACAAAAAAAGCCCCTTTACCTTCACATTAGAAACAGGTCACTTTCTCAAGTAGTAAAAAAAAAAAACCTGAAGGATCCAAAAAGAAAAATTCTTTATTTCTGAACTGGCATAATTTCATGTTTAACCACTATTTGGACTTTAGTCAGTGGTGGGATTCAATTTTTTTTACTACTGGTTCTGTGGGTGTGGCTTGGTGGGGGTGGCTTGGTGGCCGTGGCAGGGGAAGGATATCTTAAAATCCCCATTCCCTCCCCACTCCAGAGGAAGGTTACTGTAAATCCCCATTCCCTCCCGATCAGCTGGAACTCAGGAGGCAGAGCATAGATGGTGGTGGGGCCAGTCAGAGGTGGTATTTACAGGTTCTCCAAACTACTCAAAACATTTGCTACCGGTTCTCCAGAACTGGTCAGAACCTGCTGAATACCACCTTTGACTTTAGTAGAAAAGATCACATAAATATGCAGCAAGGCCAGACTGTATATAGGCATGCATAGTGAGATAATGACTGATACAGACACAAATTTCATAGGAGAGTAACCTAGTGATCAGCTTGTTTTTCAAATTTAATATTTTACCTTAGAAATTTTATCACTCTTCAGATTAATTGATGCTAAGAATAATGGCTGTAGATGTTCTATAAGTTAGTCTATGGTACAGATGTGCCACAACAAAACTAGGGTTCTTGCCACTTACAAGGATTCATGTTTGTTGTCCATCATAGGGAACATTGCAGAGATACTATTATGAGTATTTACTTTAAAGGTTGCAGTGATCACACTGGCTTTCAGCTTCTCTTTCTTAGGAATCCCATTCAGAAATATCAGGTTTGGTTTACCAAGAGATGTTCCTTTGGGAACTTTAGGGGGAAAGATTCAGCTCTTCTTTTAGGCTCAGGTTGAAATGTCCCATCTCATTTCTAAGGCTGCTTCTCCTTTTTCAAAATCACAATCAATTCAAACTTTTAATGTAATTTATATAATGAATTGCTTTTGGGGACTGATTATGTGTACACCCACAATTTAACAGAATAACACAATTGGAAGCAGTGGTGGGATTCAAATTTTTTTACTACCGGTTCTGTGGGCATGGCTTGCTTGGTGTGGCATTGCATGGCTTCGTGGATGTGGCATCAGAGCTGGGTTCTGGCCGGTACAGCCCAGTACGACCATACCCCTAGTAGCCAGGAGCAGCAGCCAACCATAGTGGTATGATGGCTTATTTGGCCCACCCGCCCGCCTGCATTCCATACCTGTTTTTAAAGCAACTGGCCAATTGTGCATATGTGCACAGTGTGTGATGTCTGTGCGACCTCCGACAAGTAGCTGGGAGTCTCAGGGGCAGTGGAGTGTGCATGCGTGTGCAGTGCACATGCAGGAATAGGCCACCCAGCCCCATGTGCAGCATTCCGGTAGTGACCCACCGCTGTGTGGCATGGCTTGTGGGTGTGGCTTGGTGGGCATGGTAGGGGAAGGTACTGCAAAATTCCCATCCCCACTCCACTCCTGGGGGAAGGTTACTGCAAAACCCTCATTCCCTCCCCACCCCACTAACCTGCTTTTCAGCTCTGTTCTCCTGTTCAGGGAAACAAAAGATCAGCTGGGAGGCAGTGGGGAGTGGAGTCAGCCTATTTGCCGATTCTCCGGACTACTCAAAATTTCCACTACTGGTTATCCAGAATCTGTCTGAACTGGCTGAATACCACCTCTGGTTGGAACGGACCCTAGAGGTCTCCTAATCCAACCCTCTGTTCATCTAGGAAATCCTTCCCCAGGATATCAAACTTGCTTTGTGACGTCATCACATGACGTATCACATTTTTCCTGTTCGCTATCATGAAACATGGCACATGATGCATCTGGTCTGTGGGCTGCAGGTTTGACACCATTTCAGATAAATTGTTGTGCAATCTCTTCTTGAAGCACCCACAACTTCTGGAGGAAACTATTTCCACATGATTGGGTCTCCTAGCCAAGTACTACCAGGTCTGAACAAACCTAGCTTTCTTAGATTTGTTGCTGGATCAGCTTTGCCACCTACTGTGAAAACGAGACAAAAATATGCCTCATTATTTTGGCTATGTTCAGTGTATTGTATTCCAGAAGAATTTGCCTGTCTCACTAGCAATTATTTCGGTGACACTACTTTCATTAATTTTATATAAGAAAAACAATGCAGCATTAGAAGAACCTACTGCAGATATTGAGTTTTAAAAATTCTTTTCTGCAACTGAATCCACTGACGTTGAGCAAAAGGAGGAAGAGGAAAAGGAGGAGGCAGTAGTAGTAGTAGTAGTAGTAGTAGTAGTAGTAGTAGTAGTAGTAGTAGAAGAGGAGGAGGAGGAGGAGCAGAAGGAGCTGTGATTTCATACTGTTTGTATATAGTAATAATAATTAATAATATACCAAATTAAAGAGAAAAAATGCATTTTCCAGTTTAGGGGACTGATTTTACAAACTTGCCCAATGCTGGGGAATAGCTAGGAGCATGAGAAATTCAGTTCTTCCAACACATTTCCTCATTAAAGTTGGCAAAAGAATCAGCAAGATAATTTAATGGCAAACAGTAGGAGCATACAAATAATCCTCTCACATTCTGAGTTTATGTACTAGACATAAGTTAGAGGGAAAGGGTTCTGCACTAAACTTTATTTATAACAGTACATTTTCAAAGATCCATGAATAAACCCGTTGCAAAAATAAAAAAAAGAATTGCAATTAAACTTTATAAAAATGAAATAAACCTATTACAGAGGTTTATTGAATAAGATATTATGAATCTGTTTGATTTTAGTGCTGTTTTGTCCCAATTCAGTATGTATAGAGTAACATTTTTAAGATTTGAATCCCAAAAATTGCTCCTTGCTCCTGTTATTTTAAACAATAACAGGAGCAATGTAGCAACAAAATCTAAAAAAATCTGATCTACTAATGGGAGGAGGAAAAAAGGGAGAGGCCACAAAAATAATTATGAAAAGGTATCAACATAGGTATAATTTGTTTTAAAAGATGACAGTGGATATCTCACAGTTGCCCATAATTAATGAAAAAGTGAGTATGGTTAGATTGGAAGAAGCAATACTGACTCTCCTCAAGGGAAAATAGTTAAAAAGCAAGAGAAATGTCAGTTAAGGGATTATATTCTACTGATTTCTACATATAAATGCATATGTGTTTCTACATATAAATTCCACCCATTGTGTATTTGGGCATGTGTGGGTTTAAATTTGTAGGGAAAAAAGAAATATACAGTATATGTATATATTGGAGGAGAATATTTCTTTCAAAAGTGTTAAATTTTATTAAATATCAGTAAACTCTTCTAACTGTAGATTTAAATGAAATTGTTGTTCAATTTGTTCATACAGATTTGATTTGCAAAAAGTGAACATTTAAAAAAAAACAAAATTGTGTTAATTATAGCTTAGTATTTTTATTTTACAAAAATGAACTTCCTTTATTCATAATCAAGCAATTTTTTTCAAAAACAGAAAAACATTTAAAGAATATGTAGCTAATGCCTACATCATTTTATCTTATTCCCCTCACAACCTCAAGCATCTTTGTCACTAACCATTGTACTATATTTCTCCCTTGACCTGAGGATTTACATGAGGGATGTGATTTTCATGTTTCTTTTCTGAAGCCAGGTCAGGTAAGAACACATGGCTATATGTCCCACTGAGCTCAGCAGGACTTATGTATTACCAGGCAGCAAGATTCCTAATGTGCAGGAAATCAAAAATGCAGAGAACTGCACCACAATATCCTGCAGAAAGTAGAGCAAACAGGACTAGGAAATGAAATATTTTCCACAAATCTTAAAGGAAAGATGGAGAAAAACAGACCAGAGTCAAAGTTGACTCAGTCTTCCATCCTTCTGAGGTGGGTAAAATGAGGATTGTTGGGGGCAATATGCTGACTCTGTAAACCACTTAGAGGGGATTGTAAAAGAACTGTGAAGTGGTATATAAGTCTAACTGCTATTGCTGTTAATGCATAGAGGGATAGTCAATAAAAGTGAATGTTTTGTGGCTGATTCTACCTTGCATTACATTTTTTTTCTCAAAAGGCACAACAGAGAAAGTATGTAGCACAACTCAAATCATGTTACTTTTCTGCATTTCACAAAAATATTTTCATGGCTAGAACTTCAAGGTGGTATGAGATTTAAGTTGGTGATCCACAGATGTGTTAACTGGCAGATAAGTTGCTCTTTATAACCATGAATTATGTTTCTTAGGAAAAGAGATAAGATATTTTGCTTAAGGCAGTTAAGTATGGATTTGCCTTTATGCATGTGTGTATATATGGAAATACGTCTGAATATTCCTAGAGGAATAAATGCAATATTTTACAATAACTTCTTTCTTTCTTTCTTTCTTTCTTTCTTTCTTTCTTTCCTTCCTTCCTTCCTTCCTTCCTTCCTTCCTTCCTTCCTTCCTTCCTTCCTTCCTTCCTTTCTCTATAATGTAGAATTTGAGCCACTGAGCTGACAATATTCTGAAGACTAATAATTGTAATTACTATATTTATTTCAAAGTGTCTGAATATTAAACTGAGCAATATAATTCATGATATTCATGACATTATTAACTGGTCCCAAGGAGTAGGTTTTCTTCTCAGTACACAGTATAATAATAGTTTCAGTATTAGTTCTCTGTGGAAATTTAGCATTAGATTATTAGAATTGCATTAATGCACTGGCGTACTGCCTCTCTCTTTCTAATACAATATAATATTTTTGATTGTTTGAACACTGTGTTAGCAATGAAAAGTATTTGATTAGCAAAAACTAATAAATTGTTCTGCTACATTTTCCTTCTTATATTTCTAATTTTGATATTCTGGTCTCCAATTTCAATCAGCACATCTTTGCTTGCAGATTGTGTCAAATTCAGATTGAACTTGATCTTAAAACTTGATCTTTCTTCTGTATCAGTGATTGGAACACAAATTTGGATAACTACTCTATTAGAAGGTTTTCTGCAAAAATTCTTCCTCCTTGACAACATTGTACTGAAATAGTGTCTTTGCTACATTCTTGATTATGAAAACAACACTTTTCTTTCTATGCTTTTATGACCTGAATACTGAGTATGATCTTCTTATTGGAAATGTCCAATTCCAGATTATTTTAATTTACTGTTGCCTAGAATATCAATTTGTCCATTCATTTCACGTTTTCACCGTATTGAAATTCTCCATGTTCATTTCTTATGAAATATGTAATTCTGTGTCTGCAACTTTAATTTTCCTTTTTTAGAAAGGCAACATGAACAACCAAATGAGTTCTGACCCCCCCTCCTCCTTTGCCCACACAGAACATGCTCCGGAACAGTACAAGGTAAACAAGGTTTATTTCACAAACAGACAGAAGGTTCTGTGGCAGTAAACCACCAAGACAAAACTCACAAATACAAAACATGAAAGCAGCTATTCAGCTTGCTAGGATTCCAGACTAGAACTTCTGGCATAAGTCCTATTGTTGACTGCTGCAAAGGGCGTATGCACAGTCAACACTTTTATAGCCTGGAGAGGAGTCTCCTGATCAACAGCTGAGAGCCCTCACCGCCGATAATTACGTCCACGCTCCTTGCATCTATGGCACAGTGATAACGAGCGTCCAGGAACTCCCTGTTCAACTCTGACTCACTGTCTCGTGACTCCTCCCCACCGCTCCAAGGCATGGCATCGGGAACCCCCCTGCTCTGGCTCTCACCGCTGCTCCATGCCTCAGGCGCCTCCTGGTGGCCAACCAGACTCTCCGATCCCTGCTCAAAGTTGGAACCCTGTCCAGGGTCCTCCACCTCCTCTTGAGCCGACTCATAGGGACCCTCACTCTCGGAGTCTGGTGGCAGCTGCAACGGCTCCTGCTGGGCCACAACACAAATGTATTGGAAATTTTAATGCATCCACTTCATAAATACTGCAGTAGATCTTTAGTTCTTCCTCAGTAACATGTTGAGTGCCATCCTACCTGAGGAGATAATCATCTGGTCCAATATTGTCATATCACTTCTTGCCTATGAGATATTATTGGTAACATATGGAATGATTTGCCATTGCCTTCTGATATCATTACTTTGCCATTGTCACTAAGCAAACATGCCTTCAGCAACCTCTATGTCAAAGTGTCCTAATAACATTTCCTGACATATTTAGCTGAACTCTTGAATGACTGTCACACCTTTGGGACAATGTGGGAAGATGTACTCTTAACTGACATTCTTTGCTCTTAAATGCTGCCTCCTCATGCTGGGAAAAATGTTTTTTTTGGGGGGAAATCCTTTTTTCCCTACCATGATGACGCATCATAGCAAGCCTTGAAGGGATTTTTAATGTTTTTCTTCTCTAAAAAAACATTCTCTCTCTTTTTTTTCTGAATGTAGACTTTTTTTATACAATGTTTCATTCATGAGACAAAAAATATGGAAAACATGCAGATTGGGGGATAGCATGTGAAGCCGTGCAGATTCTATTTATACTTCAGCAGATATGACATTAATATATCGCTCTAAAATTTCTGATTGGTTCAAAATCTCCTCCACCTGATATTATCTAAAAATAAATAATGATTCTTGTAATTTAGAATCATTTCAACAAGTGTCACTTTCAAGCCTATCTCTTTGAAGCCTGGCCTTTTGAAACATAAAAGTAACTGAAAGTTTTCTGAATGCTAGTTTTTTACTATACTATTTACTGATATCTGTACAAGTGTTTCTAGTCTCTGCTCCTTACATTTTGACTCTTTGGTTGGGTATAAAGGCCACTCCAATCAGAACTGATTCTGAGTGGCGTAGAATTCCCCCTTTGTAAGTCAGGATCAAAGCATTAAAAAAAGAAAACAATATAGCCACATAATATATTCCATAAAATTTTAAGCCCCTTGGAGACAAAAATTTCATTTCAAACACTACAGGGGGCAAGGAACAGTAGTATCTGTGATGAAGAGAGCTTTTGCTTGCTTGCTTGCTTGTTAGTTTGTTTTCTTTGGTTGTTTTGCTTCTAAAGGTCTGAAGAAATAAGATAGATATACTGTAGAAACTGACCAGTTATGATTACACTGTGACACCTGCCCTTGAGGTCTACACATTTTTAAACATGCACAGAAACTTAGAAAAGTACCTTATACTAACACTATTGTTTTAGATCAATATCATTCATTCATTCATTCATTCATTTTATTTGCCACATCAATCATCCAAATAACTTTGGGTATATTGACAATGACTAAAAAGAAGGTAGCTAATAATTCAGGCAGGGGTTTTTACAGCACCCTTCAAATTGTAGGGGATTGAAACAGTAATCACAGGCAGGCAAAGAATGTGCTTCATTACTGAATTATAATACTGGCCCAAACCAGAAATCAGGAACTTCTAATGTTAATGAAAAAGTTTGATCAAAACTGCAGTTGTTGAGATCTGCCTTTAAAATTTCTCTGCTGATGAAAAGAACAAGAGATTCCCTGCATTTAGCTGATTGTGGTTCTATAATTTTTTTTAGCAATAGCAATACAATACAATACAATAGCAGAGTTGGAAGGGACCTTAGAGGCCTTCTAGCCCAACCCCCTGCTTTAATATATAAAAAAATCTTAGCCCCCAATGCCAAATTCTATAGCCTAGCTTTTTGTAAGCAAACCTCTGTGTTGTGCTTTTGGAAATAAATTCTTGTGTTCAAGCAGTGGTCTTTGTGTATTTTTTTCCAGCTCAAGAACTGGACCCCTTTTGTTAGATCAGCAAGAAGCAGCAGGCAAGAGACGCGAGTGAGTTTCAGCACTTTTTATTGCAAGAGTAAGTGACTGCGCTCTGCCAGCTGGGCTTCGGAGCTCGCCTTTTAAGGAGCTCTGGAAGACCAGATGGCCAATGACAGTTGTTTAAACTTCCCAGGGTTTGGGCAACCAATCCCCGGTGAGCATGTGAAAACATGTAAATTAAAGAGCTCCGGCAGACCAGCCAGCCAATTACAGTTGTTTAAACTTCTCAGGGTTTGGGCAACCAATCCCTGGTGAGCATGTGAAAACATGTAAATTTAACAATGTCCGTCAGTCCGTAACACCTTTCATATCTCTCTCTCTGTCTTTGTCTCTCTGTCCCTCTCTGTCTCTCTCTCTGTCTCTCTCTCTGTCTCTCTCTCTCCATTTCGCACTATAGTGCTTTTCTATTTATGTTCAGTATGTGTACATAGACATAAGTTAATGCACAGACATAGTGTAAACTTTTACTTTAGAATGATATTATCACACTTAAAACTATCAAGGGGAAACAGAAAACAAAATAGGAATTCCAGTGACATTTGCCACTGTGGTTGTGAAGGTAATATACTCTTCGACTCCTAACACATATTAACATGACATGACATGACAAGACACAACATGACATACTTCAGTTCTACACCTCATTGCATGGTTGATGTGTGATGAATCAATGTTTGGAAAATATGTATAAAACAGCATGGAAAAACAGCAAGACAAAGCACTTAACAGATTTGCCCATTGGTATAAATATAAATCACACAAACCATTAGCAAAACTGGACAGGCCAAAATTACACTTAGAATGCTGCGAAAGCTTTGTAATCAGTTTAAAAGATTTATTGTCTGTGAAACTGAAAAAAGCCTTTGAGCTGAACTAAAGTAGTGCTCCTGGATTAGAACTAGTAAAACAGAAGGATAGTGGCACTATGCACTATGCACTGCCAAGCAGTTTTAAGGACTTTATTGATTCAAAGTAAATCAAGCTTATACAAAGGCATATACAGTATTACCAATTTCAAAGCAGCCACAAAATGCAATGCAGAAAAGTTTCTGGTTTTGACTGCCTATTTCTATTTCCCTAACCAGGAACACTATTGCTTATTCCCAAGGCTACCAAGTATGATTAGCAGCCTTCAATTGGCTAGCTGGGACAGAAGTTAGCTTGTTTGCTTGTTTAAAATAGTATCTTATCCAAGGAGAAATTTGTTTGGGAAATGCAGAGGAAAATTGCTTGGATCTACATTTATGAGGATTTGGTTGGGAACCTGAGAAGCTTCAGACCTGCTTAATACTTGAATGGGAAATGACTTCGAAATCCCAAGACTGTAGATTAGATTGGAAATTTGGAAAAGCATTCATAAGACAGTGGAAAACCACCACCACCACCCCAAAAAAACATGCCATGTCATTGCTAAGATCTCAGTTCAGGCCAAGAAAGCCTTTAGATTTACACAGCAATCATATTTATTTGTTAATTTGTTTTATCCAGTCTTTATCATGTTCATAGTAACTCAAGACAGCAAACATAATATTCACAATTACTCTGTGAGGTGAGGTGAACTGACAGAGTGATCTCACCTTTCTGAGCTATTCAGGATCCTTTGACCTGTAACATTGCTATTATTTGCCATTTGCCATCTATTCAAATCTATTTTTTCTCTTTCAAGTAGCCTTTCTCTCCAATACCTGAAGGTTACCTACAAAAATAAGTGCATTTGTCACATAGACATGCAAAGGAGTGAAATAAAATGTGTTGAAAAAATGCCAGACAAGTTAAAGTTTACCTGCCCATACTTACTTGCCCTTTTTTCTTCTAAAAGCTTCTGTTCTTCATATAACATGTTATTTCTTCCTTTTTGTTTTTAGTTGTGAAGTCATGTCTGACCCATCGCGACCCCATGGAAAACGTTCCTCCAGGCCTTCCTGTCCTCTACCATCCTCTGGAGTCCATTTAAGCTCATGACTACTGCTTCAGTGACTCCATCCAGCCACCTCATTCTCTGTCTTCCCCTTCTTCTTTTGCCCTCAATCTTTCTCAGCATTAGGCTCTTCTCCAGTGAGTCCTTCCTTTTCATTAGGTGGCCAAAGTATTTGAGTTTTATCTTCAGGATCTGGCCTTCTAAAGAGCAATCAGGGTCAACCTCCTCTAGGACTGGCTGGTTTGATCACCTTGCAGTCCAAGGGACTCGCACAGAGGTGGGTTCCTACTGGTTCAGACTGGTTTAGCTGAACCGCTGGTAACTTGGCAGCCTGTGTCACTGGAAGAGGCAGCGACCCAGGTTTGCCATGCCCCCAAACTGGTTCTCTCAGTGGCACCATAGGTGTTGCCATCTTGTTTTTGTTTTCTGTGCATACGCAGAACAATTTTTGTTAATAATTAATAATAATTTATTAAATTTCTAGACCACCCCCTCTCCCCGGAGGGACTCGGGGCGGTGTACAGGAATAAATTTAAAAACATACAAACAATCATATACATAGCTAAAAATCAAATTAAACAACCCTTGTATGAATTTATAAAAATTAAAAACATTAAAACCAGACCCTAAAACCAATCCTAAAAATTTAGAAATAAAACTGAGGTGGGAAAGATGGAATTAGGCCAAGCTGGCTAGCTGGAATAGGTGGGTTTTAAGTTTCTGACGGAGGGTGCATCAAGGTGCATCCTTGATGACGGAGGGTGCATCAAGCAGAGTGCAGGGTGCATCAAGCAGACATGCACGGTGCTTCCCTGAGCAAAATGGCAGTAGTGGCAGCCAGAACCCATGCCTGGACTCGAAGGAGTCTTCTCCAGCACCATAGTACAAAGGCCTCAATTCTTTGGTCCTCAGCCTTTCTTATGATCCAACTTTCACAGCCATACATTGCAACTGGGAAAACCATCTTTCTTCTTACCTATGTTTTAAGTCTTCAAAGAGTGATCAGCATTTTTCTAATAATCCGATTATTCAGATTCTCTTATAGCAGAGAAAGTTATCTGGAAGGTCAGTGAGTCACATGCCTTCCATCATTTATCATTAATGATGTTTTTCAGAGCATAGAAAATATAAATGCTAATAATTTATTTTTTGTGGACTTGATAAAACATTCATTATTTTCAGCAATTAGGGCACACTAATGAACAACAAATATTAATTCATCTAACAAAGTTCACTTTTAGTTTTGATACTTACCAAGGTAATTAGTAAATTTGCTTCATTCATTAACAGTTCAAATCTCATTAACATGCAAATCGATTGGAAAAAAATTCTCTTTTTCTTCTTCCCTTCCTCCCCCTCTTCTGTGTGTTTATTAGAGAATAATTGCTGACATCCATCATGCTAACTAATTTGGGTCCTAATTAATTTTTTAAAAAAGAAATCCCTACAAATAGCAATTTGCTTTTTGGAAACAGCTGTGGAAAGGTTATAATGCATATTGTAAAAGTAGGAAAGTAATTGTTAGCCTTTTCTCTGTCTTACCCATACAGTACTTCTGGTTCAATTGTGACAAGGAAGGTGATATTGTGGTTGATCAAGGTAGAGAGCTTGGAATTTGAGGCATTTACTCATTCCAAATGTTTTTGCCTGTTGTGTAAAATTTGGCAAGGTTGGATGCTTTTAGTCCCGTCTATTAAACAGTACATCTGGTGGCACAAGAATTATGCCTTCTCTCTAATCAAACCTGTTCTCGGAAATAGCATTTTCCCCAAGATATGTATAGTTTTGATCCTGCATTCTTTTAAGAATGTCTTGGAGAATCAGCAATCTTCCAAGACCTTTACCTTAGATGGCATGCATAGCCACTTTATAAGATATATTTGTTATATTAAAAATCCTCCCCTGATACATCCAGACTCATGAAATAGCTCTTGATTATATTATCCGTAAATTATAAATAAACATCCAAATCCCCATCTAATCAAAACAACAATAACCTGCTGAATTAAATTCTAGCATGCTCAAATGAAATGGATGACAAGAAGAACCCAATTTATTTATTCATTCATGTCTAGTCACTGAAACATATAGATCAAGGAATTGAAATGAAGAATAACTGAGCATCTAGAAGAGCACAAAAATAGCAGAATAAATATCAGGGTTCCAAGTAATAGATCAATTGGTAGCAAAAACATAGAGGCAGGTGAATTCCTCAAAGGATAGCTTTATTGGAAATATAAAATTGGCACATATCTGGTGAAACCAACTCTGCCCCTTGATTTTTACCTAATTAAAAGCAAATGTTTTCCCCTCAAGCCCAATCATGGCAGCATCTGCAGGTCTGGTAATATCACTCTTACTTCCTTTGGCCAGGTGTGAGAACTTTCTTGGTTCCCAAGGGAATGTTTTTTATTTTGACTACACAACCCTAGCTATCTCTAATCCCCCCCTCCCTATCCCTCACTCTAGTAGGGCAACACTGAAGCTCTAAGATGGCTTCAGCTCGGTCAGCTTCAGGGTTGACAATAAGATTGCCTGCATTGAAGCTTCAAAAAAGAAACAGTTTGCATAAGTATTAAAGGATACCAATACTGAATATCAAATATATGAATCAGCTCAATGCAAGAAACAAACCCACCAATGTATAGCACAGCTAAAATAATAACTAAATACCTTGGATGAAAAGTCAACAAAGAAAAGAAATTGAAAAATGCACCATCAAAATAAAAGTTCAGGCTGGAAAATAAGATCAACATGCTAAAATTGGATCCAGGCAATGTAGAATGGATGAAAAACAAGAAATTAAAGAACTAGAAAACAAAAGCATATCTTCACTTGAAGCCTTACCAAGTAGCAGAAAGATCAAAGCAGCCTACAAAAAAAGACCAAATGAAGAGTAGAAAAGAGACATTGCAAGGCAAAGTATTACATGAACAGTACATACAAAACCAGACAAAGAACATGAATATACAGGTAGTTCTCAACTTATGACCACAATTGAGGCCATAATTTATGTTGTTAAGTGAGACATCTGTTAAGTGAGTTTTGTCCAATTTCACTATTCCTGCCTCAATTGTTAAGTAAATCATTGCAGTTGATAAGTTAGTTACTTGGTTGTAATGTGACTTTGGCTTCCCCATTGACTTTGCTAGTCAATAGGTTTCAGAAAAGGATCACATGATCTTGGGACAGAGCAACAGTCATAAATATGAACCAATTGCCAAGCATCTGAATTTTGATCACATGGCCATGGGGATGCTGCATAGGTTGTAACTGTGAAAAATAGGCATGTCACCTGTTTCAGTGCTGTTGTAACTTTGAACGGTCACTAAAAGAACTGTTGTAAGTCAAGGACTACCTGCATTGATATAATTCAGGAAAGATTTAAATTGAATTCCAGATATTATGGCTGGAGAATTTGTGCACTTTTTTTTGCTTTTGTGTGAGAGATTATTATCACTCCACATGTGTTATGTGTCTCTTTTAACTAAATATGAAGAAGAGATTGGTAAATAAAGTCAATTGAATACACAAATTCTGTATTTTATTTTATTTTTAAATCCTGCTTGGGATGTTATTGCATATACCTTTAATTCTCTGAGGAAAAAAAAAACTTTGTTAGTGTTATATATTTTTAAGTAATATAGATGGTTGTATTCATTTATTCAATCGCTCAACAGTATACATTACTCCAAGATATGCTGTGAATCTCCAGTTCTGGCTCAAACCATTTTGCTAACGGAAGTAATGGAGTGAGCAGAAACTAGGGCTGGTCCTAACAATTAGCAGACCTTCAAAACAACACTTTGTGAGCAACATAGTATCACACATCACTCACACCAGATGGCCACATGGAGGATACTGCTCCACTGCAAATGGAGCAAATAAAATATTGATGGACTCTTTTAAAGTCTCCTTCTGTGGGGAATGGGATAGCAAAATGTCTTTAACCTTGATGGCATTCATTCTTATTTTGTGTAAGCTCAGGTCCCTGAATTTTATATAGCAGAATGAGTGACTTCTATCATAACTGCGGCAATAGACTTGTTCAAGGCTTCAAGGATATGTTGTGCAGCATCGTTCTACACATTTCGGATGCTTTGCCTTTCCTTCTGCTTTGTAAATTTTTGCTTTAGTTGGTTGTTTCAGTCTGAAAGCAGGCTCCTAGGCATGTGTTGCACATCCCCAGAAGCTCTTTTTAGCAGTTAGAACGACAGTTTGGAAGGGACCTTGCTTGGAGGCTTCCTAGTTCAATCCTCTGCTTGTGCAGGAACCCCTATACCACTTCAGATTTCAGGTTGTTTGATCTCTTCTTAAAACCTTCCAGTGTTGGAGCATTCACAACTTCTGGAGGCAAGTTGTTCCACTGATTATTGGTTCTAATGGTCAGGAAATTTCTTTTTAGTTCTAGGTTGCTTCTCTCCTTGATTAGTTTCCATCCATTGCTTATTGTTCTGCCTTCAGATGTTTTGGAGAGTAGGTTGACCTGCTTTTCTTTGTGACAGCACCTTAAATATTGGAACACTGTTATCACTCCCAGTCCTTCTTTTCATTAAACTAGACATACCCAATTCCTGCAACTATTCTTTGTATGTTTTAACTTCCAGTCCCCTAATAATATTTGTTACTCTTCTCTGCACTTTTTCTACAGTCTCAAAATCTCTTTTATATCATGGCAACCAAAACTAGATGCTGTGTTCCAAGTGTGGTTTTACCAAAGCATTATAGAATAGGATTAACACTTCATGTGATCTTGATTCCATCCCTCTGTTATGACTCCCTGACTCTGTTGCAACCCCTGAGACCAACAGCATGGTTAATCCACATGAGAAATGGAAGTCAAGTGAGAACCTGACTTGAAGTTCAAAGTAAGGTTCCTTCAAAAAATGTGCTTGGTCCTAGTCCAACAACAGAGAACCCATTATGGAGCTCAAAAAGCATAAGTGGAGAACTGCCATTGACACCTCTTGGAAGCAATTATTTCACCTATTTGCTATCTACTTTGTTTTGTGTACCTAGGGCAGGAGAGAAAGAGAGAGGGGGAGGGAGGGAGGGAGGGAGGGAGGGATGGAGAGAGAGAGAGAGAGAGAGAGAAACTGGGGAGGGGAAAATGTCTTTCTTATAGAGTTAGAATATAAACAAATGTAACCAGTAGGATGAGTGATACAGGAAAGAAGAAAATCCTAGCATGCCTAATAGTTTCTAGAGGCCAGTGATGATGGAAATGCATTGGTTAAATAGGGCAAATATCAACCTTATCCTAATTATGTGGTTCTACTGCTTTTCCTCAAATGATCCTGAGCTTTTGTTATCTTCTATATGGTAAGAAAAGCTTCACATATAGTCAGAAATATTATTAGGAATGAGCAGAGATGGTAATGTTTCTCCTGAAGTAACAACTTTTAGAATTTTTTTAAAAAATTATAATAGATAAATATTTCCATAAATATGTATTTAGTATTATCCTGCTACTTAAAAAAATACTCATGGTAATTAGCATTTAAATAAGTTATTCACCATTAACCTCCATAAATAGAAGTGTAGCAAATGGGGAAAATATTATTGACTGGTATTCTGGAAAAATATTATGTATTCATTCGTGCACACATTCACATAGTAGGATACTGTGTGATGAATTTAATTTTGTGAATGTTAAAAATGAAATGCAATTAACTCAAAGTATATTCACCTTGTATTGAGAATTGGCCTGTATAAAACACAATGAAGTATCCTATGTCTTTCTATATGACCAGGTACATGCAGAATAGGGATTTGGGTGCTCCTTGCACTTACTGGTTACTATTACATTGCCAGTTTCCTCAGCATTTTTTATATTACAATCATTTTATAAATCAAGCTAATGAAAGATTCTTATTAGTACCTTGCTTGTGCTTTTCCAAGCTTGTTTCTGTGACAACCCCTTTTTCTGATATAGTAAGAGGACTAGGATAAGGACCACTTCTTAAGACAATTAGTTGTGACTCCAATGGAGACAACTCAATTATAGTCATTGGATAGTATAACAGTAAGCACTAAGCAACCCTAATAGTCTAAGTCTGGTACTCCTATCATTTGCAGTAACAGGAAAATACAATCTGTGTTACAGGGATTTGCCATGTATTGGAAAGAGGGGCATTCACAAATGCTAATACTGAAAATCTCATCCCATTCCATCTTGCTTTTCACATATTGTCTCCTTTTGTTCAAGTTTAATGTTGAACTTTTGAATCAGGAAAAACCACAGGGAGTTATGTGCAGATACACAGACTAAATTGAATTGTTGCCACTCATCTTCTTCCATAGGGACCTCTGCCTTTGGAGTTCAGCAAATCTCCTCCTGTGCAACCAATGAAGATTGCATTGCTAACCTTCCCTTCTTTATAGTAGCAGTTTCTCATTTTATCGGTGGCAGATACATTTTGTCCAGAACGATATACTCAATTAGATCTCTTATTTCTGGAGTATAATTCTTGGCTATTGGCATATTACTTTAAAATAGAACACTGTTGGCTTTCAGGGGCAAGCAGGATAGTGAGAAAAGAGTTACCTATGCTTATAAATTATTAGTGAGAATTGTAAAGGGAATATAAAATTGCCTTGTATATAAAATTTACTATTATAGAGAGATAACTTTGTTTAATATCAATAAAATTGATCATGTGCGCTCTCTCTCATTGGCAGGAGCTGGAGAGCAATAATTCCCATTATGACATCAAGAAGAATGGGTCCTTGCCCTCTGTAATGGGCATGGGTACCACTGCTTAAATCTTTCATTGTCTGATTAATTCATGCAAGTTGTCTATACTACAATGAAGCTATTCTATTCAGGAGATAGCTAGTTTGCTTGAAGGTAAAACAAAAATAGTGCAACACAGAGCATTAAAAGGTGGTGATGCCAGTAATAAATGAGTAAAAATTTCACAAATAGTTTTTGGGAAATCAAACATCTTTCTTTTCTTTTTTTATACTAGAACTGCTACATTCCAGGGATAGTTCCTGTCTGATGGACAAAGAGCTTAATTTGTTCCACTATTCAGTCAAAATGCAGGGTATACGTGTGTATATACACTTGCCAGAATGATGGAAAATCAAAATTTGTGGTAGGGCTCTATAATGCACTAAAATGTGTATGTTTGAGAAAATGTGCAATAATGAGTATGTTTGGGGAAAAAGCCTGCCAAATAAAGGCATCAGGGAAGACAGTATAAAGAAAGACATTTTAGTTAGGCAATTGCTTCTGAAAAAAAGTGAAACAGTATAAAACAAAAAGAGGCATAGAAATTCTAACAAAAATGTTCATAAAATGCATGCAATCTGAAATAAAAATCAGACAAAACAAATACACTGATTTTTTAAAAAGTGTGGAACATGGGAAAGATTTCTCTCTTCTGAAGTCATCAGCAGTCATTATTTTTAGTGGTATACACAGTCTACATAATTATTTTGGGAGACTGGCCCAATTTGTTAAGGAGTGAATCACAGATTGCCCAATCCGATCTGGTCCCTGGCTTTTCTTCTGTTTATGCCAAATTTCAAACATTACATAATATTGGACAAAGGAAAAGGCATATTCAGAAGGAATGATAAGAACCTTTTCTGCTTATGATTAAACCAATCGCCAGGAATTTACTCATATGTATAAATAAACAGGACACAGTTCAAAATGTTCAGGTCAGTTTTTGAAGCAATTAGCCAATAAATTATGACAGCAAAGTAAACAAAAGTTTAGAGGAAAGAGACATAAATTATGGGACTCATTACTCTGCTGCTGTAACTGGTTTATCGTTGAAACAACAATATTCTAATGTTTCTCTGTGTTTATTTCCTGTAAAATAGTTGATCTACATTTACATAGTCCTCAATTTTTCCAAATGCCCAGGATATTCAAGCATTAATATCTTTTGTCTCTCTCCCTGGCAATGTTGAATATTTGCCACTTAATTAAAGTAGCACTTTGAGGCCAGCTATGTCTGAAATAGATCCGGTTTGAGAGATCTATATGTCTGATCTTCCTTGGGAGCAAAAAGAAAAAAGAAAAAAAAGAGTAGAATTCTTAAAAAGGATGCATTTTTCTTCTTTTAGAATTCTATTCCATCTTTAGTAGAAATGCTTTCCCCTACCCCTCCAAAAAGAGAGAGGGATAAAATAATAGAAAAGAAAGTAGGTTGTGTAGATATGTCATTTATATTTCTCTTTATTAGTTTACAAAGCTTATCAGCCTTTGCTTCACTATCCACAAAGAATTCACAGCAAGTAGTTTGGCACATGTTCTTAATTGTTTTAAGGAAAACAATGTTTTTGTATCTAGAGCATAAACAGAGCCTCTCCATATTAGGCATATATATATTCTATCGTCATTTAGTGTGAATCTTGTTGTCTATAAGGAAAAAAAAATGCACTCTAAAATATCTCCTGACCTTGTTTGACATTTAATTTTTGTCATTAGGCTATGTTTTCATTTCGGTGATATGTGTTAAAATATGATTGTCCTTCCTAAATAGCAAGAAACAAAGAAAAAGACAGAAAAAGAGAGGGGGAGAGGAAGGAGGGAGGGAAGGAAGGATAGATTACTGAATCAAGAAACATGAAAGCAATGAATGGCTGGTTTGTCATGATTATGTTCTTCTATGAATTATATTTTTATCTCCTGGATAATTTAACTTAGCAATATCTAAAATTATATAGCAACATACATGTATTTTTGTTTGTTTGTTGATTGCATTAAGAATAATGTTGATATTATTGCTTATGGCTGCCTTGACTGTTGGAAAAGTCATTGGCAGTTTTTTAAAGTATATATGCATATGTGTATCAGGGGTGGGTTACTGCCAGTTTTACTACCGGTTGGCAACCCACCCCCAATGTGTGCATGCTCACTGTGCTCGTGTGCACACCAGACATGAGCTGCGTGTGCTGTTCAATGTAAATTGTTCTTTGTGCATGCGCAGAATAATTTACGATGAACTGCGTACGTGCAGACACTAAAACCAAGTGGTGGCGGCCAAGTGGCGGTGAGGGAGCTGGTTCAGGGCCACGGCAGGGTTCTGTAACCCAGGCCTGAATTCCACTATGGGTTCACTAGGAGCAACCCATCTCTGATGTGTTTATGTATATGTGTGAATTATGTTTTTACATAAATACATGCCTGTACCCATTTGAGGAGAAACCTCTGGGGAGTTAGAGGCTAAGAAATGCAACTATTTTAGGGGTTACCAGAAATGTTGTTTTCTCCTTAAAATTTATTTATGCACCATTGTAGTCATCAGTGGAGGAGTCTATGCATTGTGAATCAATTTTCATCTTCGTGCAACTTTAGTATTCTGTTGCTTCTTCTTCTTTTTTTAAAAAGAATTTTATTGGTTTTTACAAATATTTATAGGAAAGGGTAAATAGGTACAAGAAAATTTTGACAGCTACATCGTGCGAAAGGTAGAAATCCCCCCAAATCTCACAACTTTTACAGAAAAAAAGGAATCAAAATTTAAGAAATAAACATTGGCAGCTTTTTGTTTTGCATTATATCAACAATATGTTCAATCATCTTATATGTCACCTCCAAAAATTGCATTATAACAACAATTGCAATAATGTTTCAAACTCATTTTTGTGACCTGAGTCTTTTCACTATTGCTTCCTCCCCCCTGTCTTCTGGCAGAGCCATGGCCCCTCCCCCCTCATATCTTGTGTACTGTCCCCTGTTCTATCTAGAAAGGCACTGTATTTTTCAATGAAAGCCTCTGCCTCCACAACTGTATTAATTCTAATTCTAGTGCCCTCCCAGAAAATCACCATTCTTTCTGGCAATAACCATCTGAACCAAACTCCTTTATTATATAATTTCTTTGATAAAGAGGAATATTTCTTCCTCTTATCTCTTACTTTCTTCGGAATTTGTTTAAGGATGGTTATTTCTTTGTCTTTATATTTTAGTGGTCCCACCCTTTGAGCTCCTAAGACCTCATCTCTTGTAGTCTTTCTAAGAAATTTAACATGTATTTCGCTTGGAACATTGTGTGTTCTAGCGTATGCTGAATGGATCCTATAAATCAAATCAATATCCCATCATAGCTGTTGTTTATCTCTTTTAATATATTCTGCTAAAATTGTGGTCATGATCTCCTTAAGGTCTTCATTTTCTATCTCTGGTAAGTTTTGAAATCTAAGAAAAAAAGACATTCTTTCAAATTCCATTTTATCATATAATTTTCAAATTCTCTATTTCCCTTCTGGACAATCTTAACCTCCTCCCTCAGCCCAGTCATTGTTTCCTCCAGTACACCTATTCTCTGTTTATTTTGTGTTGCTTGTTGTTGCGTTTCTCTGAGCTGATCATTTAAGTCTGCCAGTTGTTTTTTCAGTTCGTCTTGTCCCTTCATAATAGTTTGAAACATTTGGGCAACAGATAAGTCCTTTGAACTCTCTTCAGTTGTTTTAGGTTGTAGAAATGAGGCCATTTGTGTCTGTTGAGTAATCGGGCTAGACGTAGATGTCGGGGCCGAGGATGCCTTACCAGGCGGTGGCTTTTTAGGACCCATGTTAAGTTCAGAGATAGCTGTAAGTCTTATACAGAAGAAATGGCGTCTCTGTGGAATGCACAGCTGGGAGAGATCGTGAGGCAAACCAGCCCAGAAGTGAAAGTTAGTCTTCCTATACAGCTCCAAGCCAAAAGATAAGAACCAAATGTTCCAAATCCAAGGGGACCACATAAGAAAAGAGGCTCCAGGAGATCTCTGGGGTGTAGGGTAATTTAAAGCCAGAAATCCGTTCAAAGGGGAAACTTCATTCGTAAAAGCAAAGAAGAAGGAGGAAGTTGGCCATCTTGGCTCCGCCTTCACAGGGGATCAGAAAGCAACATATCCAAAGTTTCCAAAAGGTAGTTTAAAAGAATCAACTCAGCAGTCATCTCTTGCAATTGTTGGAAAAGTCATTCTCCCATTGCTTAGTGGAAGTGAAAGTTAACTTTTAACTCTCTCTCTCTCTCCTCTGAGAGGGAGAGAGATATTCCGAGTGCCGCTTTTCCAAGGGGGGGTGGAAAATTCCCCCCCTCCAATCTTAACACTTCAAAGGATTGAATCCACAATTTAGAAAGGCTTCTGCTCATCAATTAGGTAGATTTAAAAGAGATTGAGGGAAACTTCCCACCTCACCGCACTTCAGCTATAGCATCTGATTGATTGTTTCCTTCCAGGCTCTGTTCGGCGAATGCGCACAGTGACAGCATGCAGTGCCGCCATGCACCCCCCACGCTCCCCGGCTCCTGGGGCAAGGTTGGAAACCCCCTGCGGCTGCCGCCAATCCAGGGGGTCCCAACGAGCCGCCCTACGGCAGGGAGCCCCTCCAAGGCCCCCTGTGCTCCTAAAAAGAGCCCACCAAAGAGACAAGCAGCGGATGCACAGGTCCGTCACCTTCGGGGACCGGAAGTCATCCTGTATTCTGTTGCTTCTTTTATTGTGATGAGTTAGTGCAGTTGCTGACTTTTATCTTGATTATTGTGCTACGTTGTTTCTAGTATTCTGTTTTTATCTTTTTAACTCACAGTAGATGGTGTATTTTAGCTGATCTTAGCTGATCTTGAAAATAATGAATAGGTTAGACCCATGGGCATTTGTGGGGAAGGGTGAAACAAAACAAAAAATAGAATACATTTCTGTGGCAGCAAAGGCTAAAAAAAAACCCTATAGGTTTAAGGGTATTTTCAGATAGCTCAGCCTTGGTTTTGGAAGATCCTTTAAAAGGAATTAAAACATTAATGAAAATTTTTTAAAAAAATCTTTACATTAGAAGGTTTTAAGATTATGCATCAGAAGACAAAGGTGCTAACTAAAACATAAAAATTGACAATCAAACCAAATTGATGAAAAAAGTTGGTTTTAAGACTGAAAAAAAATAACTATCTGGGTATCATTATGATAAATGTGAATTATATATTATCTTAAAATAATTATCAAATAATTGTTATTATTGGGGAGAGTTTCTGAGATAGAAATAAATGTTTTGCCTAAAGCTGTGATGGCGAACCTATGGCACATAGGCCAGAAGTGGCACGCCGAGCCCTCTCTGTGTGTATGTGTGCCATCACCAGCTGCTGTTCTGGTTTCCGGGGCACACATGCGTGCTGGCCAGCTGGTCTTCACATATACTGCAGCACTGGCCAGCTGGTCTTTGAGTTTCTGAACTCTGGCATGCTCGAAAACCAGCTGGCCCGTGTGCATGCATGTGCCGGAAACCTGAAGACCAGGTGGCCGATGTACATGCATGTGCCAGCCAGTTGGTCTTTGGGTTCTGGCACGGACATGCCCTTTCTGAATACATTCGCTGAAAGAACCCTTGTATCCAGGGGATTACCTGTATTCAAGTACTTCAAATCTGTATTGAAAATGTATAGCAGAATAAAGAACAATAGAATTGGAATGGACCTTTATTTATTTATTTATTTATTTATTCAATTTATAGGCCGCACCCTCTCCACAAAGGGACTCGGGGCGGCGTACAACTCAATATACAAATAAATGACGAGGAAGAGGTAATCAAAACATTGTACAATTCATAAATAAATAATCATAAGTTAAAAACAACACAATAAAAATTTAAAACAATTAAAATACCCAAAAAATCAGTTAGTTTAGATTTAAAATTGTCCAGGGGGGATTAGAAAATGTAGTTGTAATTCAAGCCAGGCCAGCTAGTTGGAACAGGTGGGTCTTGAGTTTCGTGCGGAAGGAGCGGAGATCGGTAGTTGTCCTAATGTCGGGGGGGAGAAGGCCCTTCCCCTTGGCGCCGCCCTCTGGCATTGCTTAGTGAACGGCACCTGGAGGAGTCCCTCTCTGTGAGAGCAAATTGGTCGCAGGGATGTATGGGGCAGGATATGATCCCGCAAATAACTAGGTCCCGTGCCATGGAGCGCTTTAAACCTGGTGATCAACACCTTGAAACGCACCCGGAAGGCTACAGGAAGCCAGTGCAGCTCGCACAGGAGAGGTGTCACATGGGAGTACCTTGTACTCCCCATAACTGCCCACGCGGCCGCATTCTGGACCAACTGCAGTCTCCGGGTGCATCTCAAGGGAAGCCCCATGTAGAGAGCATTACAGTAATCCAGACGGGACGTCACCAGTGCATGAGTGACTGTGCGAAGGGCATCCCGGTCCAATAGGGGGCGCAATTGGCGCACCAGACGAACCTGGTGGAACGCCCCCCTTGCCACGGCTGCCACATGGTCATCCATAGACAGCCGGGCATCTAGGAGGACGCCCAAATTGTGCGCCCGCTCCACGGGGGCCAGTTGCTCGCCCCCGATGGCCAGCGATGGAATCAGCTGGTTGAACCAGGGGCCGGTAGCCACAGCCACTCCATCTTGGAGGGGTTGAGTTTAAGTCTGTTTTCTCCCATCCAGACCCGTATGGCTTCCAAACACCGGGACATCACGTCAACGACCTCGTTGGGGTGGTTCGGGGTGGAGATGTACAGCTGCGTGTCGTCAGCGTACAGATGGTATCTCACCCCAAAACCACGGATGATCTCACCCAGCGGTTTCATGTATGTGTTGAACAGGAGGGGCGAGAGGACCGACCCCTGTGGCACCCCACAAGTGAGCGACCTTAGGGTCGACCTCTGCTCCCCTGCCAACACACATCGCGTCCCATCAGAGAGGTAGGAGCAGAACCACCGTAAAACGGTTCCTCTTACCCCCAGCCCCTCCAGCCGGTGCAATAGGATACCATGGTCGATGGTATCGAAAGCCGCTGAGAGGTCTAATAGAACCAGGATAGAGGAGCAACCCCTATCCCTGGCTCTCCAGAGATCATCTATCAACGCGACCAAGGCTGTCTCTGTGCTGTGCCCGGGTCGGAAGCTGGACTGGCGCCGGTCTAGATAATCAGTTTCCTCCAGGTGACGTGGGAACTGTATAGCAACCACACTCTCTACAACCTTTGCTAGAAAGGGAAGGTTGGAGACAGGACGATAATTTGCTAGTTCAGTTGGGTCCAGAGAAGGCTTCTTGAGTAAGGGCCTCACAACCGCCTCTTTCAAGGCGGCTGGTAGGAACCCCTCGCTCAATGAAGCGTTCACTAGTCCCAAGAGCCAGCCTCGTGTAACCTCCCAGGATGCCAGGACAAGCCAGGAGGGACATGGGTCCAATAAACATGTGGTGGCTCGCAGTCGCCCACGCAACCTGTCCAAATCATCGGTGGCAACAGAGTCAAACTCCTCCCAGAATGGTCTCTCAAGACTGGCCTCGGACGTCTCCCCTGGATCACTGAAGGAGACCCATTCCCTCCGTATCTGAGCGATTTTATCCTGCAGATATTCCCCAAATTCCTCTGCCCTGCCCTGCAAGGGGGTTTCCCGCGGCCTCTATGACAGGAGGGAGCGGGTCACCCGAAACAGGGCAGCAGGGCGGTTGTCTGCGGATGCAATGAGAGCGGCACAATATTGACGTTTGGCCACTCTCAATGCCACAAGGTATGTCCTTAAATAGGTTCTTACCTGTGTTCGGTCAGATTTGGAGCAAGAGGATCTCCATCTGTTCTCTAGGCGTCTCTTGTGGCGTTTCATCACCCTCAGCTCCTTGGTAAACCAAGGGGCCAGGGTGGATCTTTGCCACAGGAGAGGCCGCAAAGGCGCAACCCAGTCTAAGGCCCCGGCGGCCGCACTATTCCATGCAGCTACCAGGTCCTCCATCCGGGAGCGGGTCAGGTCGACAGGAAATGGCCCAAGCTCCGTCTGGAACCTATCCGGATCCATCAGGCGCCTGGGGCGGAACCATCTAGGACATTCTGGTTCCGCCTCCCTGCGGTGGGGGGTAGTGCCAGGGAAGTCAAGCCGGAGAAGTGAGTGATCTGACCATGACAGGGGTGTGATGACTAAGTCCCCTATTCCCAGATCACTTGTCCACTGGCCAGAGACAAAAACAAGATCCAGTGTGTGGCCTCCCTCGTGCATGGGGCCCTGAATTAATTGAGTCAGGTCCATGGCTGTCATGGAAGCCATGAACTCCCAGACCACCTCGGATGCTTCTCCCATCGACGGCAAGTTGAAATCCCCCATAACTAGCAGTTTGGGGGTCTCAACTGCCATCTGTGCGATCAGCTCGAGGAGTTCGGGCAGGGCCGCTGATTTATAGCGAGGAGCCAAGTATACAATCAGCAGGCCCAACTGTCTGCCTGGGCCCCATCTCACGCCCAGAGACTCACACCCGGATGTCTGTGGCACAGTGAACTCTCTCGGTTCCAGACTCTCCCGTATGATCACCGCTACCCCACCACCCCTACCCTGGGCCCGTGGCTGGTGGAATACACGGTAGCCCGGTGGGCACATTTCCACGAGGGGCAGACCTCCCTCGTGGCCCAACCAGGTCTCCGTTATTCCTGCGAAGTCTGGCTCCCCCTCTGAAATCAGATCTTTTATGAGGGGGGCCTTGTTGACAATAGACCTCGCATTACACAGCATCAGCCTCAGGCCCTGGCTCTGTAGATCCTGACCACCTAGTATGCGGGGGTTGGTACAAGTGACCGGGCGTGTCCAGTGACCACGGTCTCCCAACCGACTGCATGCTTTTTGTCTGTCCTCGCACCCACCCCTCCCTACGACCGTTGGTATAACAAGGCCCTCTGTAGGAATGTTATTTCCCCCCCTCTCCCCCGCTCCACTCACTCCCCTCCTGACCACACCTGTTCGCCTGGCACTAATCCCATTCCTGGTCTGTTTAGCCCTTCCCTCCCCTTTAGAGCCCCTTAAAACTGTTAAAAAACTTTTTATTAAAAAAACCCTGAGCTTCCGTTTCCTCCACCTCTCTGGGTTAACAAACCCGTCATCAAGGTGGGCCCTTGAAAGGGCAGAGGGCCATATCTGTGAGAGGGGGGACTCTCGCAGCAGCAGCAGATCTGACCTCGAATAAATCTTGTTACATACAGGGCCGCATACGTTTTCGGGTGCTGTGGTTCTTGTTCTGGTTTTATAAGCCGGGATTCCCTAAAAAGGGGGGTAGTTGTTCATCCTAAGGTGGAAAGGATGGTTGGTGAGTTCACCAGCTGATCTACGAATGGAGCTGAGGTGCAGTTCATAATGGGCGGTAATGGTAAAGCCCAAAGTCAGAGTGGTAAAGTTGGTAGCTGAGAATAAGCGTGTGGAAGAAGAAAGAGGCAAGTTCTCAGGAAAGCAAAGCAAAAAACGGCGGGGTGAGAGTCGAAACCTTCAGCGTATGGCCACTCGCTTCTCCAGCATCTCCCCTTCCACAGCCTGCCTTCGTCGCGAGTGGCCCTCCGCCTACACGGCGACCCAAAGCCGTGTTCCGAGGCCCGCAGGACTGTTTTAATCTCCTCCACAGTCCTCCACAGTTCTCCTAAAGATCTTCCGGCGCCGTCCTGCGCCTCAGGCCTCATCCTCCCTCTCGCGGCCCGCACCGCTGGTGCTTATGGCGGCCGAGGAGTTCGGCGCTCGGTGTCTCCAACCGCCCCCGCCACCTCCATACTGTCGCCATTTGGCCGCTCGGGTTGTTAAGGTCGCCCCCATTGCCGCTCCTGCCCTCATTGTTCCTCCGCTCGCTCCATTTCGCTCCGTTCCCCACCACCTCGCTCAGAGACATGCAAAAACGCTCGGAAAACACCAGCTCTGAACGCCAGGTCCGAGCGGTGATCCCAGCTCCAACTCCAGCCGGGCGTTCTCCTACTCCCATCCGGCTATCTGACCACCCCAGTGCACCAACCTGGATCCAGGACGACGCCAGGGGTGGTCACCAACAGACTACTCGACCCTCGAGGTAGAAACAGGGTCGGCAGCATCCCTACTTTCCAAAAAGCCCCTGCGATCCTGTGGAGCTTAGAGGCAAGCCGCCATTCCCCTAGGAAGCTCCTCCTCCTTGGAGGTCTTCAAGCAGGAAACCCTATTCCATTTCAGACAACTGGTTGCCCAATCTTTTCTTTCAAACCTCTAATACTGCAGTGTTTTTTCCAGTGATACCAGTCTATCAGGGCAACCTTGTCACACCCAATTATGAGACAGAGCCTTCACAGTCAGTCGCTTTCACGACAAACTATTTTTGTAAAATACTGGAGCATCCACAACTTCTGGAGGCAAGTTGTTCCATTGATTAAATGTTCTAACTGTCAGCAAATTTCTTCTTAGTTCTAGGTTGGTTGTCTCCTTGATTAATTTCCATCAATAGCTTCTTGTTCTGCCCTCAAGTGTGATTGCAAGCCACTTGTTTATATCTTTTTTCTTTCCTATTTTTCTTTTATTTCTTTTCTTTTCTGAACTTTAACTTTCTCTTTTATTTTTTCCTTTTCCTTTTTTCCTTCTTACTCTATTTTAATTTATATTAATTTTTACTCTTATTTTTAAAACTGTCAATACTATTATATATATATTTTAAAAAAGAAACATATACTTCAATGCCATTATGCAAAATCTTCCTCTCTTGTATATGTGGCACAATGTCACACACAAATACATAATGGACAGAATTTGGATTGTGACATTCTAACACATGCTTTGTCTTTTTGATGAAATGCCCTTCAGCTGATTAGTGTTTGAGTGGGAAACTACCTGCAAGCTAGTGCCTTATACCTTGCATGACAATAAATCTCAGTCCTCCAGGTATTTAACCCCAGCTTCAGGAACTTGCTTACAGAAGACCCTCACTGTCATGACCCAGACATACATACCTCCTTGTTGAAAACAAGATAGAAACCATATAAATGCAAATATAACTATTGTGGAGCACAGAAATCAAGCCTTTTGTGTGGTTTATGTATGTATGTACGTGCATGCATAGACATGCTTTACATTTTAAAATGTAAGCCTTTCCTTCTCTATGGAGCCAACAGACATTATCTGTTTGCTTCACAGTCTTGAAACTGGGGCACACCTGCTCTCTGTTCATATAACTGTTCTGTGTAGCTTGAACTGATGGTTCCTGCCTCACTGTCAGATACATAGGCACACTTAAAATCTCCTGAGAAAAGTGATTGGCAAGCTACTTCCAGGAAGGCATGGATGTGTCCAAGTAACCATCCAGAACTGAGCATGACAAGGGCATTTTTATCTTTATTTTTAAATTGTGTCTCCTTGAACTGAGGAAATGCAGGGATTTGGTGGTTTAGAAATGTAATAAATAAGGTAATAATCCACAGTGCATTTTGAGAGCTAGTAGTCAACAGGCATAGTCTCCAGGGTAAAGATGCTTAACAGGGGAATTATGATCTATTTTTATTTCCCCTTAAATACCCAAATAATATTTAGTAATAGATGAACATGGCCATATTTGGAGAAATGCAGTTTCTATAAGCTAATAATTCTGTGGCAAAAAAATTTTCATGACATCCAAGCCCTCCCTCCCCCCCATAAAGCTGTTGGGAACAAGAGTATTGAAGTAAAAACACAGAGAGGAGCAGCCAAATCCACAATACAATACCAGAGGCAATTTTGAAGGGCATCTGAGAGTCAACATAAATATTAGTTGTGCTTTATTTTCACTGATATGCTGTCCTCCTTTTGATAAAATATATGGTTCCTTGTATCACCACAAAACCGTGTCTACAGATGGATCACTATTATCTGTAACAAATATGAATATCGTATTTCTGAAATAAATAACTGATGAGAAGTGCATTTGCAATGGGGAAAATTAAATATAGTGTTACTTCCCATGAACAACTGAATGTACTGAGCTTTCTGAAATCTGGTAATCATAATGTCAGTGAGTAGTATGGAAATGGCAAATTATATGCAAGGAAAGTTGTTAAATATGGTTTAGGATAGAGCTGAACAAATATCAAGGCAAATGCTTGTGAATGACAAAAGAACATGAAGGACAAGAGACTGTATGTTAGTAGATGAGAAATATATATATTTGTTGTAATAGAATGTTTAATTATCTTCTCAGTGGAAGCTAATTCAAGATAACATGTTGGCTGTTTAGGACATGTAATTCAACATTAGTAAGCAAACAACTGCACTGTGTTGATAGGATCTAAATGCTCAAATTGAGATTTAAGTCCAAGATTTATATATACCAGGTCCAGGATCTGCTTTTTCTGCTCTGTCCTAGTGAAGAGTCATCTTTGAACATACAAACAGATAACTACACTCACAAATTACAAGACCCATCTTGTCAGCAGAAATTTCTCCAATATATAATACAAATAGTTGCGGGGGTATATATTTTTATTTATAAAAGCAGTCATTTCTACGAATAATGCACAACCAGCAGAAAACAAGTATGCAATAACTCCATTCCTTAAAATGTTAAAATATTCCCATTGTAAAAAGAAACTGAAAAGGGCAGCATCTGGGATATGAGCTAAAATTTATGAGATAACATCACCCATAAAAGTCACACAGTAATGCTGTACATAAATCATTTCTTCTAATCCATGGCTAGGGAAAAGATGAAACTAAATGCTTTTTCTTCTTCTCTGAAAATAGGATATCAGAAACAAATACATAATAGAGCACATGCATTCTTCATGGAGACAGATATTTCTTTTTTAATGCAATTTTTAGAATGGTTAAACTTATATCTTAATAGAATCCTAGCCAAGAAATGTATCTTGTTTATTGTAAGCTGATATTTGGTGACAAACTTCAAGATATTCAGCTATAAACTCAGAAATAGGTCCATCTATAAAATATATGAACTCAACTTCACTTTATCCATTATTCCAAAGGCCACTGAAATTGATATTTTAATTTCCACAATGCATTACCATTTTACAATGTTTGCCCTTACAGCTCTCTTGCTCCAGTTTATCAGACTTTTATTCTTGCTCTTCCCCCTCCTCCCAAAATTTTTTCAACGAAACTCACTTGTGACCAGAAAGGTATAGAGCTGCATGACAATGAAAGAGAAGGAACATTTATTTGGTAAGCAGCAAGTTCCACTGAATAAGTGTATAAAGTATCACTTCCTTAATATATTAACTAGAAGTATTTTATGCAATATTGACTACAAGATAGCAGTAAATGAATTATACTGTATCAAAGTCAACAATGTCTTCCTGATAGAAAAGCATCTACCAGCAAAACAGATTTTCCTGGCTAATCCATAGCTTGATACATTTATTAAACTGGTTAAGCAAGGAAAGATGTTGGCCACAGCTATGCGAATAGATTTTAGACTTAGACTTGGAATAACTTTATTGTCACTTTAAATGTACACTAGTCTGCATACATTAAAATGAAATTTTGTTGTATACAGCTCTGAAAGCATCTCCACCTCTAATATACACTACATGACAAGATTAAATAAATAAATACAAAATTATGCATGTACCACATATATTACATGACACGGAGAAACAACACAGTCTAGTTCAGATGTATACATGCACATGGCGAGAGAAACAAATCTTGCAAGTTTACCAGATGCATTTGTGCATAGGGCACAAAGCTGTTACAGAATCTGGAAGTCCTGCTAGAAATACTTCAAAACCTCCTCCCAGAGGGAAGTAACAGAAACAGACCATAAAGTTGGCGTGTGGGGTCTCTAACAATGCTTTGAACTCTAAGCACATATGCAGTGTCCTGAATGAGAGGAAGTGAACTTCCTATAATCTTCTTGGCTGTTCTTTCCACTCTCTGTATGGACTTTCTATTTGAGACACTGCTGCCCCCAAACCAAACAGTGATGCAGTTTGTTAAAACACTCTCTGTCATGCCTCGGTAAAAAGTGGCCAGGATTAGAAGGATAAAGATGTGATTTCCTCATCCGATGCAGGAAATGCACAATGAATGAAATCCTTTTTTCTTTTTTCTACAAGAGTAGTGCATGCAGTACATAAAGAAAAGGGTTGGTGTTTTAATGGTCATGGACACCATTTTCTCATCTCACAACCCAGGCAGATGGCCCTAGGTCCAATTCCCTTTTTTTCCCTTTGCAACTCTTGACATATGACTTTTTATGCTTTTGTTTCTTTGATATTTTCCCACTTGCTTTCACTAATTATTGTAGTGGTTGTTAGTGTAAAGGGTCATTTTATTAATTACCTTAATTTTAGTATTAGGTTTAGAGGCAAACCTCAAGAAGCAAGAAATACATGCATTGTGTACTATTGTTCTCTTATTATTTTCTTTCCTAAACTAAGTACACAATCAAGAGCTTAGATCTTTAATCATTGAACCTGGTTCATTATGGAGAACCATAATCTTAATTAAGTTTCTTCACTCATAGACCCAGAGTTTCCCCTTAAAACTTTTCATTGCTACCTCTCCTGATAATATTCTTAACCATGTCCAAAAATGACAAATGAGAAAAGGAATCATTAATGTTCCCAAAAGACACAATTTTGCAGAGAGTTGACATGAGTTACCCAAGCCCATCCCATCATCAGCCAAATTGCTTCCTTGAAATGCAATTTAAGGAGATTCAGTGAGGGGACAAGAAAATGGCTGACGTTGAAATTGGTTTGTGTAACAATTCACTGAACAGGTAATCATTATCTGAAAGACTCAAAGCCTGTTTTGTAACTTTTTACAGCTAGCAATGGCATAGATTGTGCATATTACAGGTTATTTAAAGCACCCCTTTAATACATACCTTTAAAGAAATTACATCCTGCATCAAAGAGGTATGAAAAAGAATCTACATACAATGGTTTATAATGTTGGAAGAATCAGTAGGGACTAAAATTACTTCCATGCTAATTTCTGTCTCTTAATTATTTTCCATGGGGCTATAAGCACCAGTCATATTACCTGTAGTACAATTTGAGCATATATCTTCATTCTTCTCATTATGTAAAGAGAACAGCTTTATTCTCCTTCTCTAGGTTATGTATGCTAGGCTAAGTACACACTGAAGATACGTACCAATGATGCTTGGTCATTAGTTCTGTTATTTCTTCTATGGTGTTCTACTTGTTGGTGCTATGTTGATTGTACTCTCATTACTACATATAGTAAGGAAACACTTGTGGGGGTTTTTGTATATGTGTGTGACTTGACAGATATTGCTTTAGCAGGATTATCTGTCAGTAACTTGGAGTTCTATAAACTCATGCTTTTGTTAAAATATTTATGACTGGGAAAGACACGGGAACAAGGTCAGCCAATGAATTGGCATAGCAATTAAATCTACCGGTATATATAAAATGAATCCAGCTGAATCAGTTATCTGTGTGTGCTTTCTGGATTTGATTTTTCTGCAAAAAACTCTGGTAGCTTCTGTCACCCAGGTTGCCTCTAAGCACCTTGTCTTCTGTCTGCTTTTTTTTCAATTGCCTTTGTCAAAGCTCAGGGTGTATGCAATTATTCCTGCCTTTGTACTACATGTCCAAAATATTTAAGGTTTAACTTTAATGTTAGTGCTTCCTATGAAGCAGTCCAATTTTACTTCTTCTAAAATTGAATCATTTGTGATCCAAGGTATTCTCAATTCAAAGGTATCATCATCATCATCATCATCATTATTGTATTATTATTATATACTTTATTCATAAAACATGAAACTCAGTCAACTGAACATTTAAAAATTCATTACAAATACCAGTGACTGGTGCTCATGGTTGATACAGTTTGCTGCCAGCATCCTAGGTATCAACCAAGTACCTTCTTAAAATATAAGATGTTACCAATAGCACAGTTTTTTGCAGTTACGCTGGTGTTATTGCAGGAAGCTGCAATTTGTTGATGTATCTTATAAAATTCTTGAACATGGTGCCAAGTGCCCCAATGACAATAGGTATCACTGTTACATGCTTCATCTGTAGCCGTGTAGTTTCGATGGCCAGGTTGCGATATTTCATTATTTTTTCTACTTCTTTTTCTTCAACTCTGGAATCTCCTGGAACAGCGATATCAATAAACTGTATAGTTTGGCCCTCTACAACTGTGATATCTGGCATATTGTGCTCCAAATGATGATCTTTTCGTACTCAAAAGTCCCACAAAATCTTCACTTTTTCATTTTCGATAACTTTTTCCACTTTTTGTTTCCATGACTTTCTGGATACAGGTAAATCATATTTTTTTACATAATGACCAGTGGATTAATTTAGCAACTCGGTCATGTCTAGCTTTGTAATCAGTTGTAATCATTTCACAATTAAATGTGAAAGAGTTTAGACTTTGCTATTGCAAAGTCGGCAGTTTGGGTTGTCAGTGGATTTTTGTATCTTCACTTTCGTGGCATTAGTTTATAGTGCTTGTTCTTGAGCAGCCAATATTAAACCTTCTGTTTCTTTCTTGATAGTGCCCATCTTAAGCCATATCCATGTCAAGTGGTCATCACATTTTCCTTCAATGTTTTTCAAGTGCTATCCATGCAAAGCATTGGTTTTCCATCTATTTAATCTGTTATCCAGCTGTTTTTCCTTATATCCTGCCTTTGTTTCTGTTGTTTTTATGCTGTTCTCTGTTTTCACAGCCTGCATCAATTTTTTCTGTGCTTTGGTTCACATAATCATTCAAAGTTCATTTTTCTTCTTCTACAATTTCATGGATTTGTAATAACCCCCTGCCCCTATTTTTGTTGGCAGGTACAACCTCTCAATATCACTTCTTGGATGTAAAGCATGGTACATATTCAAAAGTTTGCATGTTTTCCGGTCCAAGTTTTCAGTTTAGCCAAAGTCCAATTGATGATTCCAGCTGAGTAGCATATCACTGGAACTGCCCATTTATTAATGGCTTTAATTATGTTTCCAGCATTCAGCTTTGATTTTAATATTTTGCAGACCCTCTTGATGTATTCCTTTTGTGTTGACTCTTTGACTTTTCCATTCAAGATGTTATCTGCTTCCAATAAGCCTAGGTACTTGTAACCATCATCCTTTGCTAATGCTTTCACTATATTTCCATTTCCCAGTTCTATTCCTTCTGTTTTTCTTTCCATTTTTCCTCACTGAATATATAATATAGCACATTTTTCAAGCCCAAAGTTCATTTTGATGTCACTGCTGAACAGTTGAACTGTGTTGAGTATTGATTTAAGTTCAGTGGAGCTTTTTGCATATATTTTTAAGTCATCCATGTATAGTAGATGGTTTATCTTGCCATGTTGGCTTGAGATTTGGTATCCCAGTTTTGTGTTTAGTAGTATTATTGTCAGTGGAATTAATGCAATGTTGAACAGTAGTGGTGAAAGTGAATTTCCTTGGAAGATTCATCATCTGATGTTGACTTCACCAATGCTCTCCTCATTTGTTCTTAGAACTGTTTTCCATTTTTGCATATATGCTTTCAAAAATGTATAGATATTTTTGCTGGTTCCAACTTTTTCCAGACAGGTGTTAATCTTTGGGGTCAAATGCCTTCTTGTAATCATTCCATGCCATATTTAAATTTGTTTTTCTTCATTTTGCATTTTTTAGTACCATTTTGCCTATGAGCAGCTGATCTTTTGTTTCTCTTGATTTTTTATAATTTCCTTTTTGTTCTACTGGATACAAACTGTTTTCCATCAGATGATTGAATACTGAATTTGCCAGTATCCTTGTAAAAAGTTTGAATGTTGTTGGAAGACAAGTAATTATGCAATAGTTGCTTGGTTCTGTGCCTTTTTTTTGATCTTTCATTAAAAAGTATGTTTGACCAGCTGTTAACCATTCTTCGCTTGTTGCATTTTGAAGCATTTGATCAAATGGAGTGGCTTATTATATTATTATTATGTGGTTAATCTTTGGTGAGATTCACAGCCTTTGGGGCTTGTTGGAAGTTCAACAGCTCGAGTCCTAACCAAGGACCTAGGAACTGTTAAGGTAATATCGGAGTATATAAGTTGTTCCAAGTAGGGTAGTTTTTTGTAGAGTCAGAATGTTCAGGTCAGGTAAATTTAGAATTTTCAAATAGCGAGGTGGCCCATTATTATCATTATTATTATTATTATTATTATTATTATTATTATTATTATTACTACTACTACTACTACTACTACTACTACTACTACTACTACTACTATACGATTGTATCACAGCGGCCAGTTGTTTCGCCGGATTTGGCATTGATTACTAGTCGGGCCCCACCCAGGGGCCTAGGACGTCGTAACATATTTATTATTGTTATTGTTGTTGTTATTGTTGTCATTGTTGTTATTGTTGTCATTGTTGTTATTGTTGTTATTGTTGTTATTGTTGTTATTGTTGTTGTTGTTGTTGTTATTATTATTATTATTATTATTATTATTATTATTATTATTATTATTATTATTATTATTGCATCAACAAAATTGTATCACAGCGGCCAGTTGTTTCACCGGATTTGGCATTAATTACTAGTTGGGCCCCACCCAGGGGCCTAGGATGTCGTAACGTATTTTCGTAATATGTGTGCCGATTTTGATTTTTAAGTCCTGGTATTTCGCGATTTTTTCATACTCCTTCTTGGCGACCCTGCTATCACCTGGTATTGCGATGTCTATGATTGTAACCTTATTTTTCTCAACCAGTGTGATGTCTGGTGTATCATGCACCAGTATTTTATCCGTTTGTATGTGAAAATCCCACAAGATCTTGACCATCTGACCCTCGACGACTTTTTCAGGCTTATGTTCCCACCAGTTTATTGCTGTTTTAATATTATAATTTTATTATTATTATTATTGCATCAACAGAATTGTATCACAGCGGCCAGTTGTTTTGCCGGATTTGGCATTGATTACTAGTCAGGCCCCACCCAGGGGCCTAGGACGTCGTAACATATTTTCGTAATATGTGTGCGGATCCAAGCAGTGCGGCCTTTTGCATTTGACTGATGGTGATTTTGTCAATTTTTAACTGTTTTAAATGTAATTCCAGTGCTTTTGGAATAGCACCCAGTGTGCCAATTACCACTGGAATTACCACTGCTGGTTTGTGCCATAATCGTTGAATTTCAATTTTTAAGTCCTGGTATTTTGCGATTTTTTCATATTCCTTCTCGGCGACCCTGCTATCACCTGGTATTGCGATGTCTATGATTGTAACCTTATTTTTCTCAACCAGTGTGATGTCTGGTGTATTATGCACCAGTATTTTATCCGTTTGTATGCGAAAATCCCACAAGATCTTGACCATCTGACCCTCGATGACTTTTTCAGGCTTATGTTCCCACCAGTTTATTGCTGTTTTAATATTATAATTTTATTATTATTATTATTATTATTATTATTATTATTATTATTATTATTATTATTATTATTATCATCTTCTTCTTCTTCTTCTTCTTCTTCTTCTTCTTCTTCTTCTTCTTCTTCTTCTTCTTCTTCTTCTTCTTCTTCTTCTTCTTCTTCTTCTTCTTCTTCTTCTTCTTCTTCTTTCTTCAGCCTCTCTTGTGGTCCAGCCTTCATGGTCATATATTATAAAAAGGAAAACCATAGTCTTGACAATTTATACCTTTGTTGTCAGTGTGATGTCTTTACATTTGAGTATGTCATCTAAATCTGTCACAGTCTTTTTCCAAGTCTCTATTTCATAGTTACAGTCACCATGCTTTTGAATTTTTGAATCTAGAATAAAGTCTGTGACCAGTTTAATTTTGTCCTCTCATTTGGACAATACCTATTGATATAATTATTTACTTGTTTAATAGTGAACAGAAGCTAAATTTAGCTTTTACACTTGCTTTTTTTCAACTTCAATTAGAAGCATCATTAGGTTTTTCTCACTTCCTACCATCATAGTGCTACCATCAGCATTTTTTGAGATTGTTAGAGGTTCTTTTGTTCCAATCCTTATTACTTATTATGCAGCATTTCTCATTATGTATTCTGCATATAAACTAAATAAGGGAAAGTATGCAATCTTGGAAAATAGAACCAACATAAAACAATAATTCACATTTCATTTCATTTCATTTCATTGTATGATATTTAGAAGCTGCGTGTCTCCAGAATGACTCTGGGCAGCTTACATAGAATACAGAAAACAATAAAAAAGAGGAATCCCCATGCATCTGGACAAACACGCTGTCTATAATAGAAAACATAATCAGCTGGACTCCATACATATCCTATTCAAAAGCCTGGGAGAACAGCCAACTTTTTAAAGACTTCTGAAACATCATTGTGGTAGATGCCAAACTGACCTTTATTGAGGATATCATTCAGGAGATCATGGTATCCATTGTATAATATTTGCTTAAACACAGGTGTTTTAAAGAGGACATCATAATGAGGCTGCATGTATTCTGCTCTTTGTTAGGTGTAATAAGGTCTCACAGGAGTCTTGGCATTTTCATGGACTGCAAGGAGAACTGTCCTTTGTAATTGTGCATGCTAATAAAACAAGTCTATTGAAAAAGCTGTCATGGACTTCACGCTGGTATCTTGAGCTTTATCCTTCATGACACCCATGATGGATCTCTAAACATTCCTCCATAACCCTGTTGGATGTTCTTTATAGCTCCTGGGGAGAACTAGCTTGCTGCCATCAGATCTTTACTCCTGAAAAATCTTTATTGCTGCTAAGGAAAGGAAGTGTTAAGGAAAGGATACAACAACCAGAATAACAGAATTGGAAGGGACCTTGGAGCTTTTCTAGTCCAGCCCCATGTATAAGCAGGAGACCCAGTGGTGGGTTCCTGCTGGATCGCACCGGATCGCGCGCGCTCCCTTTCAGCGCTCCACCTGGCTTGCGCGCTCCCTTTCAGCGCTCCACCTGGCTTGCGCGCTCCCTTTCAGCGCTCCACCTGGCCTCGCGCTCCCTTCCGGCGCTGAAACCGGAAGTACAGTCTTGCCCCGCCCCTGGCGAAGCAATGACGCCTGTCTGCGCTCCACCAGCTCGGCTGGGAACGGAGATGTTTCCTCAGTGGAGCTCCGCTCCGCTCCGCTGAGGAAACATCTCCGTTCCCAGCCGAGCTGGTGGAGCGCAGACAGGCGTCATTGCTTCGCCAGGGCCGGGCAAAACTGTACTTCCGGTTTCAGCGCCGGAAGGGAGCGCGAGGCCAGGTGGAGCGCTGAAAGGGAGCGCGCAAGCCAGGTGGAGCGCTGAAAGGGAGCGCGCGAGCCAGGTGGAGCGCTGAAAGGGAGCGCGCGCGATCCGGTGCGATCCGGGAGGAACCCACCACTGAGGAGACCCTACATCATTCCAGACAAGTGGCTGCCCAGTCTCTTTTTAAAAGCCTCCAGTGATGGAGGACTCACAATTTCTGAAGGCAAGCAGTTCCACTGGTTAATTGTTCTCACTGTCAGAAAATTTCTCTTTAGTTCTTTCTTTTTTTGGAAAAAAAACTTTATTGAAAATTTAAAACATTAAATACAAATACTTTTAAAAATAGTTTTGTATAAGTTACAATCCTTTTTGACAGTATTAACATAACCATTTACTATTCAAATACATTTTGATACATTCATAATTATTCCTATATCTATATATCTATGTTTCTAAGCTGTACATTTCATGTTCCTATAATTTATCCATTGATACCAGTTTTCCAAAACTGTATAATATTCTGAGTCTTCCTTGTCCCTTACCTCCAAGGTGAGTTTATCCATTTCTGCACAATCAATTGAATGATCAAACAGTCTGTCGTCATTGTATCACTTTTCAAATATAGTGCAAGTGCTATTCTCGCTGCTGTAATTATGTACAAAATTAAAATATTTTATCTCTTTTGTATACTTTCCCTTAATAATCCCCAGAAGGAACAATTCTGCTTTGAGCTCTATTTGGGTGTTTGTAATTTCCTGTAACCATTTTTGTATTTTAGTCCAGTATTATTATTATTTTTGCTTTTGGGCATAACCACTATGCATGAAAGATGGTACACTGTGCCTGTTTACATTTCCAACAGTTTGGATTTAAGTTTGGATACATTTATGCCAGTCTCAAGAGGGCTAAATGCCAGCAGTAAAACATTTTGTATTGGTTTTCTTTGTACGCAATAGATTTTGTTATTGTATAGTTTTTATTCCAAATTCTTTCCCAGTCTGACAACTGAATATTATAACCCAAGTTTTTAGCACAGACTATCATTGGTCCTTTTACTATTTCCTCTGCCAGGTCAAAATTTAGTAAATAATTATATATCCTTGATATTAATTTATCTTCTGTACCTAATAGCAGTTTGTCTAATTGCTTTGGTTCTATTTCAATTCCAAATTCTTTTCAATCCTTTTTATATCTAGATTGTAGTTGGAGATATGGCCACCAGTCTATAATCACTCCCTGGTCTCTTAATTCCTGCTTGGTTTTTAGTGTTCCTTGGGTCTCTAAAATTTCATAGTATTTGGCCATTTTACCTAGGTCTAATGTATTGGGGTGGATCATTAAAAATTCTCTTTAGTTCTAGATTGTTCTCCCCTTGATTAGTTTCCATCCATTCCTTCTTGTCCTGCCTTTTGGTGCTTTGGAAAATAGGTTGACCCTGTCATCTTTGTGGCAGCTCCACAAATATTGGAACACTGCTATCATGCCCTTTCCTTCTCTTCCACCTCTCTTCCTCTCACATTCTCTTCCATCCCTCCATCACAGTTGATTGATCCAACAAACATGTGGTGACGTACTATATTATATCATGCAATCAAGAGCTTCCTAAGATTGGAGTAGATGTCTTGTTCTCTATGCCCAAAAACTTCATTCTGATAATCTTTCTACACAATCTATTGCTGAGCTTGTAGAAGGCCATGGCAGGCATTGGTTTCTTCATAAATAGAAGCCATCTGTCCCACATATTTGGGCATCTTCCCAATTATACTCCAATAAATTCATCAAGAAGGTTAACTATGCTGTTATTCAGTATCTGCACAATATTCAATAGAGCAATGTAGCTGCCAGTAGTTTTTTCGGGTCAATGGTAATACCTTACCTCCTAAACAGAAGTTTGTGACACCTGAGATAAACCAACAATGGATTTCTGGTTTGAGACATTAAGTGCTATTGATTTGAAACCTTCTGTGCAACTGGCTCACTAGGTGTGATTGAAAATGTAGGCCATCCTGCTAATCACCTGCAGAAGTCTTCTCTTCTGGTTTCAAAGATACAAATAAAGAAATATTTTGATCCCCCTGGGATTCAAGTTAACAAGTGACAGAAACACAGGAGACATGAGCAATTCTTTGGCAGTATTACTATCTGTTCCTGTCTGTGTTTCTGTGGTATCTAATGTCCACGCTAGTGACGTCTTTCTATGCATATATTCCATCACAATCCTGTGAAACTAAATGTTGAGCAATTCACAACCCTTCCATCTAAACCACTGATTAAATCTCCAAAAGATGACAAGGCTTTACAGCAGCATACAGATCATCCCTAGAGTGTTGGGATGTTAAAATGAGGTTTGCCAGATATTGCGTATTTTCTGGAGTTCTCTTGGGAGATGATTAAAAAACATCTGCAGTATATCAAATGGGCCCCTCCAGCTCCTTAGTTTTTCCCATATTCAGAGGCATCCTGTTCATTGGGTCTTCTAGTCCCTGTTCTTGACTCTGTCCCTGACTCTACTACTTCTTCATGGAAGAACTTCATATTGGATTTCACTATTGAAAATGTCCAGAAGCCTAATATGGAAGCAGACACTTTTTCTCCATTGCCACTGACCTTTTGTCTGGCAGTCTTACTTTACAGTAGACTGTAGAGTTGTTACAATAAATGTCTAGTGATGGTTTTCTCATAAGTGGCATCAGTCAAATAAATCTATCTGGAGGGTGAATTATGATGCCACCCATATAAACTCCTCTGGAAAGACATTGCCTTCACTATATTGTCCAAGCAGTGGAATAAAGCTTATATTCAACTTACACTTGGAACATCTGACATGATTAGGTACTATCAATATGGTACTATTAATATGGAATCATCATACTATCAATATGGATTAAGTACTATAAATATGGAATCATCTGCGAAGCCTTCTATTGTTTGTGGCAAATTCTGGATGTTTTTACTCAATCAAAAGTGCCTGTGGCAGTGCCAGATATGAATTCTAATGCTCTGGGCCTAGATCAAATACGTGATTTTGAACTTGCTACTTGACATGAACTATCATTAGTGTCTTACTGATAGCAGTTAAGAATCTGTCTAAATATCTTACCTGCGCTCAAGTGGTGCTTATATTAAAGATGGAGCCCCCATTTACTCTACAGTGTTGATTGCATCTATTAATCTCTGTACTTTCCATAAGATCTTGGTTCAATGTCTCTATAATACCATAACTCTTTCTCCTTTACAGTGTGTTTTGCTTAAGAAAGATGGATGCCTTGGGAAAACAACTTCGCTACAATATCTTTAGAAGAATTCACATTAATCGCCAATGGGCAATGCTGCTTCTAAAAATCTCCAAGGCACAGTATTTCATTACATATTATTCTATGTGACTTCTACTACTGGTTTTCTTCTTCATTTAATTACATACCTTCAATATCATTATAGTTTTTTTTTACTGTGAAGTTAACAGAGAACTGTACAAATTGAGGATGAAGAGTTAGGCAAGGAGACTGTTGTCTTCTCTCCTATTGGTAGACAATATTGTTCAGAAATTATTCCTAATGTTGGGTTTGATTTTGGTGGTCTACTGATTGACTGCTTAGCCTATGCTGGTGATTAAATCTTATTAGCAGAAAAATCTATCAGGTTGCAGGAAAAGTTGGACCAACTGATTGAAGCTTTTCATTAGGCCAGAAATTGAATCCTAAGAAGTCTTTAGACCTTGTCCTCACTAAGGATGGAAAGTGAAAAAATAGTATTCTTTTACCAACTACTTATTGATGTACAAACACATTCATATTCGGGAGCCCCAGAGTCTGTTAGATATTCCAATTCACTTGGAATAGTTGGTTTATCCCAAAACATACCACTAAGCTACACAACATGTTTCTGAACATTTTCAAGGCACCACTTAGCTCCATCAATAATTGGAATTGTTAAGTACATAAATAGTGCACATACATAGGTAATGGCATTTTAAATAAATTGGACTGTCTGATTAATTATGTGGTTAGGCACTGGCTGCAGATGCCAAGTGATATCCCTCTTGGTTACTGTTAGGTTAATATCACAGACAGGACATTAGTATTCCTTGATTTTTGATGTGTTTACTGCTTCTACAAAATGCTGGGCTTGCTCAAATTGTGTCTAAATCCAACATTATTTTTGATACCATCAAACAACAAGTTGCTTTTTTAAGTCATGGGTGAAACAGATTAACAGGCCAAGTAAAATCAATTTCCTTGTTGTTACCAACAAATTAAAAGGACAGACAGAATGGAAGAATTTGTTAATACAAACCACTGATGGATGGGATTTGAGTATTCCAGCAATTGATTCAGCTAGATTCAAAGGAGTATCTGTTGCACCCTTCCTAGGTTTTTCCCTGTTTATGCTTGGGAGGGATTCAACTGAGAGGTGAGCTGCCCTGAAAAAAATCTAGGAGTGTTTGAGTTCTTTTTCATCAGATAACTGTGTGTTGCCCCTGGTGGTTGCTGGATCCAATAAGGTGGTGAGCTAGAATCAGAGACATCAGACAGGGGTACCATGGGTCCCCGGGAGTGCTCAGAGTGCCCAGAGGAATAGCTGTTGCCCTTGTCCAATCCATGAATGTAAAGAGCAGAATGAAGAGAAACAGAGGTCAGTAAGGCTACTCACAAGGAAGCAGCCTCACTTCTCCCAATGAGAAACATTGGGCTTGAATCTTTGTAACCAGGCACTGGGAATCAGGTGATTGTTAGAGATAACTGTTATAGTATAAAGTATTCAATTTCATGGTTTATTTTTTCCCATATCTGGCTCTTGTTTGGTGTGTCATGAATTTCAGTGTAAGAAGCACCACTTTTTGAGACTTGTGTTTGGGTGTCTGCACATGGATTTCCTTGGTGAGATTTACTTATGTGTTATGTGACTTTGGAACTCTTAAAATATTTACTCTTAAACTATTTACAGACCCCTCACATCCTGGACATAATTTGTTTCAACTCCTACCCTCAAAACAATGCTATAGAGCACTGTACACCAAGACAACTAGACACAAGAACAGTTTTTCCCCAAATGCCATTACTCTGCTAAACAAATAATTCCCTCACCACTGTCAAACCATTTACTAAGGCTGCATTACTATTACCATTAGTCTTCTCATCATTCCTATCACCCATCTCTTCCCACTTAGGACTGCAGGACTATAACTTTGTTGCTTGTATCCTTACGATTTATATTGATATTGATGGTTTCCTGATTGATTATTTCTACCCTATGACTATCATTAAGTGTTGTACCTTATGATTCTTGATGAATGTATCTTGTACACTGAGAACATATGCACTAAGACAAATTCCTTGTGTGTCCAATCACACTTGGCCAATAAAGGATTCTGTTCTGTTCTGTCATCTTCTGTTCTGTTCTGTTCTGTTCTGTTCTGTTCTCTTCTCTTCTCTTCTCTTCTCTTCTCTTCTCTTCTCTTCTCTTCTCTTCTTAAAATCAACCTGCTGGCAAGATGTTGCTGGTTGCCTTCCTTTACTGTTTCTGAGTCTCACTCCTATGTGTCAAGGAGTCATTAAAGGCACACTATTATTTATGGTAGATTCTAACTATAGATTATTTAGAAATAATATTTAATGCAATTATTCACTACTTATTTAAACTGGAGTCATTAATATGATTTTCCCTCAATGTTACAGGTTGACATTGATCCACCTATTTCTCCCACCTATGTCTGAAATGGAAATATTCATTTATTTTGACCAGATAGATGAAGAACAATTTAGCTACACCGATTAAACTTTTCTTCTGTTTTCACAGAAGCTGAGATAGGTTAGGAGTTCAGATTCATACAGAAAGCTTTCTTTTACACACCTCCAATCACAATATTAATGTTTATTCTGTGACCTTGAAACAATCAGCCCTTAAATTAGAACATGCATATTGTATGCCTTTCCCCTCAAGCATCTTAAACTGTAGGCACCCTAAGCTATGGCAGATATCATTTGAAAAAAAATGAAATTAGATATTTTAAGTTTATATACTAAATCAAAGTGGCATTTTGTAGTTTCAGTCCTTCTGAACTGACTGCAGGATATTTCATTATATTGCTGTTTTGTAATGACTTTATAACCCAACTTTTATATGTTTTCAGTGGTTTGTGTGCAACAATAGGTATATCTTCAGGGACACAGAATCAGATTCCAGCCATAACTAATAATTAGGGACTCAATTACATTGCAAAACAAGAATTTCTCTGCTGGAAAAAAAAAGAAAGAGGCAAATGGGAAAACTCAAGACATGACTATATACAGAAAATAAAAGCAGCAAATGGCTCATTTGCTTCTTTTCCATTTGCAGAATGCCTATAAAAATGCCAGAAAGATTGATTTTTAGGCAAACAGTAACAGTGCACTAAAGTCAAGATTAATTCACAATATTCCCCTTGCAACCTTGCATTCCAGCCATGTTATCAGGCCTGTGCTGATCTGAGGTTGCTTTAATTTCAGTAGGAAGGAAGACCATTTTATTATTGCTTTTAATGGGGATAATCTTTTCTTCCCTCTCATTCCCCACCCTCACCACTCTGAAAATGCAAAGAATGCTACTGAATTAGTTCATAAAATAATTGCTTTCTGCAATAATTAAGATTTTATCATCTGGAAAATTCCATGCAGATTGATGAAGTGAATCTCTCCAGTATGCTGCAGCAAACTGACCATCGGATAAATTATAATGTAAGTATAAGATTTTAACCTTGTCTCTATTATATATCTGGCTCGAGTCTTGCACTTCTGGTAGTGGCTTATGTATCATTAATGGCTTTTCTAATATTATAATAACACTACTTTACCAAGTGCTCTGTCCTTGAATTTCTTCTTAAAAGCCTTATTTTTTAAGCTTTCACTTGCATTTCTTTTTTAACTGAATATGAACTTTATGGATAATGGGAAGTGTAAAGTGTCCTTTCTTGTAGGCAAGTTTGGTCTCTTCAGTAAGCCTTTGTAAGACATTGGTGATCTACCAATGTCTACCAATGTACCAATTCTTCCAATGTCCCCTCTTCCTCTTCAACTGTCTAGCATACTTATTTTCCTTGTAAATACAGTCTGTCAATATAGCTGCATGGATTAAGGGCATGATTCTTTGTGATTGGCTTTCTGGTCTTTTTTATCCAGGACTTTTATTGCTATTTGAGTTTAGTTCACTACTCTAGCTGTGTACTTAATGCCTGGAATTGCCCAGGTGTTAATTGTTTTAAAGTTATTTCCTCCATTGAGTTTTGACATTAAGATCTTCTTCAGTCTCATGTTGTATTCACTTCTCACCTATTCTGTAGGTGTGACCTATTTTGTGGGCATGGCTTGGCAGTCATGTGACCAGGTGGGAGTGACCAACTTGTAAAATGTGGCGAAACTCATTTAACAATGCTCTTGCTTAGCAACCAAAATTTTGGACTCAATTGTGATCATAAGTTCTCTTTCTTTCTTTTTTCTTTCTTTCTTTTTTTCTTTTTTCTTTCTTTCTTTCTTTCTTTTCCTTTCTTTCTTTTCCTTTCTTCCTTTTTTTCTTCCTTCTTTTCTTATGTGTCTCTCTCCCTCTTTCTTTCTTTTGTCCCTTCCTTTCTTTTTCCCTTCCTTCCTTTATTCCTTGTGTCTCTCCCTCTTTCTTTCTTTCTTTCTTTCTTTCTTTTTTTCTTTCTTTCTTTCTTCCTTCCTTCCTTCCTTCCTTCCTTCCTTCCTTCCTTCCTTCCTTCCTTTCACCTCCTCTTTCTTTCTTCCTTCCTTCTTTTTTCTTGTGTGTGTCTCTCTCTCTCTTCCTTCCTTCCTTCTTGTGTGTCTCTCTCTCCATTTCTTTCTTTCCTTCCTTTCTTTATCTTCCTCTTCCTTCCTTCCTTCCATCCTTTTTTCTTGTTTCTCTCTCCTTAACTTTCTTTCTCTTTCTTTCTCTTTCTTTCTCTTTCTTTCTCTTTCTTTCTCTTTCTTTCTCTTTCTTTCTCTTTCTTTCTCTCTCTCTCTCTCTCTCTCTCTCCCCCCCTTCTCTCTCTCACACATACATACCTTCCAATTAGTGAACGTTTCTGTTTTGCCAGCTGGGAGTCTGGCAAAGAAGCCTCGTTTTCCCTGCCACCCACACATTTCACTTGCTGCAGCTCGGACATCGGGGAGGCAGGAGTAGCGCTGTCCAGGTTTGGGGAAAGGCCGTTACTTCTGCTCAGCTTATGCACTTGAAAATACCCTGCAGTTCCACATCCACAGCTGATCACTTCATGGCCAAGAGGGCATCTTTTTGGTCCCAGTGGGGCTTCTGGAATAGAGTGGCCAAAGCGGCTTCTCTCTCCTAATCCTGCCAGCCGAAGGAAAAGCCCCAGGGAGATGGGCTCCGTGCACTGCTCTGCTGGGCTGCCACAGCTGATCCTCCGCTGACCCCTAAAGAAGAAGCAGTGGTAGATCCTCTTCTTTAGGGGTCAGTGGAGGATCGGCTGCAGCAGCCCAGCAGCTGATGGAGCCTGTCTCCCCAGGGCTTTTCCTTTGGCTTGCAGGAGGAGGAGAGAGAAGCCGCTTTGGCCACTCTATTCCAGAAGCCCCACTGGGACCAAAAAGATGCCCTCTTGGCCATGAAGTGATCAGCTGTGGATGTGGAACTGCAGGGTATTTTCAAGTGCATAAGCTGAGCAGAAGGAACGGTCCTTCCCCAAAGTTGGTCTTACCCACTCCAGACCAACTTGTATAAGACAAGACAGGCAGATGGGTGGGTGCGTGACTCTGCCTGGGAAAACGTAGAAGGCACGGAATCAGCTCTGCCTGAAGGCAAAAAGGCCTGGAGCTCCCACTGCATGTGCGCCAGCCAAAACCTCCTGGGAAGAATCTGCTGGTGGGTGAGAGGGGAGGAGGCAGAGCTGATTCTGCACCTTCTATATTTTCCTGGGCAGAGTCACATGCCCACCAGCCTGCCTGTCTTGTCTTACATAAGTTGGCCAACCGAAGCCTCCCGCCTTCCTTGAGCAGCCAGCAGCTGCAACAGGAGCAAAGGGGAGGCAGGCGGGCCACGGCTCGAGGCCCAATTTGCGCCCCAGAGATGAAATGCCTGCCTTTGGGTTGCAAAGGTGAGAGGCGCTCACCCACCTTTTCTCGGCTTTGTGTGGGGGCGCCTGATGAGCCAAACAATTAAGCATGAACGGCTGGGCTCCTCCTCCTCCCTTTCACTGCATTGGCTGCGGGTGTGAGGGAGTCTCTGTGGGCAGACTCGAGCCTTGCTGTCAAGGAAGGAGGCAGAGATGAGGCTCAGGGCTCGCTTCCCTGCCTCCTTCCTCCGAGAGCTGTGGGCAGCAGGTTGCTGCCCGTTGCAAGTGCCCAGGGCAGCCTTGCCCCCACCTCCTGGTGCCTCCAGGCCCGTGCAACCTCCCCACCAGCCCACCAACCTGGGGAAGCTCCCAGTTCTGCTGGGTGCCCACTCCTTTGTGCCCCATTGCTGGCTGCAGTTGGGCTTTTGGCAGCCCTGCTTTCTCCTGTCACCCCTTCCCAGCTGGGAGATGCTCCAGGACAGCCCCGCCAACCTTGCCAGGCACTGGGTCAGACAGCAGCCCATGCACCACCACCATGTGACCTTTATAGATGGAAATTAACCATCTTCTTTTAACCTTTCCATTTCAATGAGAATTTTTCCAAAACTTCTTAAATTCTCATTGAAATGGAAAGTTTAAAAGAAGATGGTTAATTTCTGTTTATAAATTGGCAGGTGGATGGGAAAGCATCCCCGGGAGCTGAGTGCGCCGAGTGTGGCTTTGGAGACTGAAAGGGAAGTTGCACTTCCTGCCAGGTGCCCCTCCCCTTCTTGCTGGACCTTTGGAGCATCTCACCAACCCGCTCCCCCACCTCGGCTGCCCAAGGTTGGCAGACGATTTCACCTCACTGTGATCCGGGGGATGTTCTTGCCTTGGTAGGACATCTTCCCCTTGAGGCCATGCCTTCAGTGCGGGAAGGAGAGCAGCGGAGGCAAAGTGGCCCTTCTGGGCTCATATGAAAAAGACTGTTCTCCTCCTCCACCTTCTTTCTCTTTAAGAAACGGTTTGCAAAGTCCCAGTTTTGTAAGGCGCTTGTCAAACATAAGGAAGTGCGGGCTTCTTCCAACAGCTGAGTCCTGCTCCGGCAAAGGAAGTGGGTGGGCAGGCCAAGCATGGTGCGGCCAGCAAGGGCGAAAGCGAGAGAGCAGCAACCAGGTGGGGGGGATCAAGCAGGGAGGGCAGGCTAGGGGAGGGACCGTTTCGGTACGGGGTCTCCGGAGGACCCGGTATGCAAACAAACACTGGATTTCTGGCACTGATACATGTGTACTGGAGCATACCCCCAGAAACCCACCCCTGGTCTGAGAGGACCTCAGAAGCATGTCTTCTCAATGGCCATCCTTTTCCTTTCTTTGGAAAAGTCTCTCTCTCACACACACACATACACTGGAGACCAGAGGGAATCCTGCACTTTTAGCCTTCTGGAAAGCTATGAAGCCTGGAGAGAAGCACTGGAATAGGAGGGGATGGATGAGTTGTAAGGATATTGGGTTGTGAACTACCTAGAGTCATTTTATGAGGTAAGCAGCAATCTAAGTCCTGAAAACAAACAAATAAAAAAATGACCCATTGATATTGCTTTAAGTTTGCTTTGTGGGAAAATCTGATGATTGTTTTGGAGAAATGAAATAGATCACTCTTCTTTCAACTGTAAGGGAATGTTAGTTTCTAAGTCTGTTTAAAAGTAAAATTAACTGGATAAGAAAGTCCAGATGTTTTTGCAGCCTACAGTAGTCTTACTTACTTTAATCTTTCAGATTCCTATTCATTCTGCTCTACGTATACAAAGAAGCCTGTTCTGTAACTCACTTCAATGGCAAAGAGATTTAAAAAATAAGAAAAAAAATCATGAATCAGACTTCCCCATTTGGTTTTACAGTATTAGATGTTTTGATAATAATGTATGTGTATCAGCATTATATACATTTTAATGACCTTTAACAGTGGATTGAAGAAACTTTTTATTACCAGTGCCACATTCTTGTTGACCTCAGGTAATGCAATCAAGGAGAGGTATATTAGTGACTTTTTTTTGGGGGGGGGGGGAAAGTATGTTTAAGTCAAATTAACTTATTTAATGAGGGCTCTAGGAAAAAATGAATCACAGCCCTATCATGTCAGTTAAGCATATTGAGAGGCTTAAGGGAAGAATAGCATGTGAGAGCTTTAATTAATTTTCACTAGAAAATCCTCTGAGACACAAACATACATCTGGGTTGGGAATATGATGGTATTTTTTTCTTAATAGTCTATATGGATTTCAAAGACATACAAGTATAATAAAGTACATTAGCTCTGACACATTTAGCATGATGCTAATTTACATATTTTAAGTTTCATTAAGTGATACTCAAAGTATATCTGAAGCTGGTCTGAATAATGTGTTTGAATTTATCTGGTGCCTTTTGAATTTTCAAACTATTTCAAATTATGTGATATAAAACATTGAAAAGTAATCCATTAGATATGGTACTGTAGCTATATAAAGGCATAGAATAAATTTATAAAGCTGATGAAGAATATTCAAAACCATTCCATATTTTCTTTTTACTATTGACACTATTCTTTTTATGGCATTGGCACTGATTTTAATATTTTTTTTTATTAATTTAAACTCAGCTCCTATATAACAGTACATGTTGATTACATATATAAAATGCTTATCAAAGCTAATTTTATTAATTAAAAGTTGATGTATAAAGCAGTAATGCTATATTATTGACTCCAAAAAAGATTAAAGTAAACATAATAAAATATGGAACCACTTACCAGGTCAATGTACGTTTAGAAAATTTGCTTCAATTGCCATTGAGTGGACTTGAATAAGCACTTAGAGCACAAGAATTGGAGTAATAGTATAGATCTCTCACTTATTTCAGCAACTTGCTTTAATTTTACTCTATTCTCCTTCAAGAATAATGTTAGCATAGCTTGATAATAGATCTTGGGATACATTATTCTTCCAGCTTGTAGCTGTCTCCTTCAAATAATAGAACTATTTGTTAGGATATTGTTTGCCATGAAACAGTAACAGAGGTATGAATTTGGAACATAACACACAAATCCAAACAAGTTACTGAGCTAGTAGATAAAAAACCAGAAAGAACCAATACCATTTTTTTAAAAATTGCTGAAAGAAAATGATTTGGTCTTCGATCACATGAGAAAGGTCATCTCAATTTTGCTAAAGTGATCTCCCAAAGTTTACCCAAAGTTTGTTTATTAAATCATGTAGTTGAACCTAAGCCCAAGCATCCCAGAGCCAATAGATCAATCTGTGGCAATGATTAAAGCTGATAATGATGGTATGGTTTCTGACATAAATAAAACGATTTAAGACAACAGCACCATTGGGACAATCCAGTAACCATCAGAAAATCAGATGTATTAAGGGAGTGTCCCTAAATTAAAAAGAAAGCAATATGTATTTCTATAATTGATCATGTTGCGTGAACAGCTAAAGTGATGGTATTGCCACCTTAAGTTTGGGTTCATTCATCCGGTGGAAGTCCACTTTTAATATAACCACCAAAATATCAGTTTCAGTCATCGATATTACCATTGTTTGAGCTGGACCATAGTTGTTCCTCAGAGGTGAGTTTCAAATCCCGGTGCTACCAGTTTGCTCATGCTTGCACATGCGCAGAAGCATCCAGGCGCATGTGTGAAGCTCCTGCCACCACCACCACTTCCAGTTTGCCTGATCCGGGCCGAATCAGGAGCAACCCACCTCTTATGTTTCCATAGCCAAAGATCCCAAACATAGAAAACTTTCAAAAGTCTTTTTCCAAAGACCCCTTGGCAACATATTGATAGATTAAGAAATGAAACCATCCATTTGCAATGCTGCAATCAGTGAACAACAGCCAATGATATTCAGAAAAGGTGGTTATGATACTTTCAGCATATTGGCAAAATAGATCCAATTCAGTACCTGTACAAGCTGCTCTGAAGAACATGATCCTATAGATGAAAAATTCCATTTGTGGCCCCAAGGAAAACATGCATAAGTTGTAATTAATCTAGCTCATTGTAGACTGGACTTGGATCAAGCCAAAACACTTTGATGAAGCACTGTATATCAACACTTATGGCCCTGTAACACCTTCAGAAGCATACTAGTTATGAAAACATACCCAGGTAACCACTTGTGAACTTGATCAAATTCACTTGTGTGAATTTGATCAAGTTCAAATTCACACAACACAAGACTATTTCATTGTCAATGAAATTATTATGAATTATGTTCATGTCAAAATGTATATTGAGAAAAAAAATAGTAAAGTGGAACTGCTGAAAATGAATTTATGTGGTGGAGTGGAGATGAGACCAAGACAACATCATGCAAAGGTAGCTTTCAAAAATGTTTAGTGGGTCATTTTCAAGCTGTACTTAGTGGATACGAGGATGAACTCCCAAACTAGTTTATTGTAAGATTACCAGCATGCTATCAAGTTATTACAGTTCTAGGAAGGGCTGATCCTGCATAGTCTCAGATCTCTGCACTTGCATCTAGACTTTTACATTCTTGTTGAGAATAAAATAAATGGCCTTGTCTTAAAATAGGCTACCTTTAAAATTATGTGAAATGAATACCAATTATATAGTGCTCTAACATTCATTTATCCAGTTCTGTTGGATGGTAAAAATGATCAGACCAGTTTGAACTATACGCATACCTAAATAGGACACAGGTTTCTTCCCAACTGGCAAATCACAACTATTAAGAAGAATTTATTAAAACAAGGAAAGATATAATGGCAACAAAAATAATGCAATTACTCTAGAAATGACCGGAGGAGGATAACGTTGCACAGATCGAGAAGAAATGAAAACGACTCAAGGGATCACAAAGCCTTTAAATACTTTCAAGGTGAAAATGTAAATTGAAGGAGAAAAAATGAGTTAGCAGAGCTAGCTGGAACTTTCACAGCAAAGGCCAATAATCTGAAAGTAAATTACAGATAAGATAGTAATATACGAAGCAATCAGTAGTTAATTTAAGGCCAATGTATGGCAACTACAAAGTAGTTCTATAAGCATAATTTTTATTCTAGCTCCTTTTAAGAAGTGTCTGAGCAAGAAATACTCTATTTTATACACATACCCCCACACTCACGCAGACACACAGATAAAATTCTGGTATTATTAATTTTTAGTACATGTATGAAAAAACCTCCTTAAATATTGTTTAATATAACAGAATCAAGAGCTTTCCACCCAGATAATGTTAAAGTAACAAAGCAGAACAAAGAACAAATAGCTGACAAATAAGTAAGCTGAAAGGCATGGATATCTATAATCAATTGATAAGTATCTCAACTGAGAATTCAAACAAAGTTTGCCTCAACGGGAAGACTTTACACAGCCTCTCTGGTCACTTCTCCATGGAGGCTCTGCTTATTTAAATTCAGCTTCTGTCATTCTATGACTGAGATTGCATTTGAGAGCTCATCCAATTTTCATCTGGTTCAGCCTATTTGAAATCACAGTAAGAATAGTGTGGGCTTTTTTTAATGTTCCATTGTAAAATTTCTGAATTCCATGCTTTACCATTTGCAAGGAGGGGTACCTCATCTTGCTGCCCACCTCCGAGGCTAGAGGCAGCTTCATAGACATAAAAGAATCTGCTCCAATTTTCATTGTTATCCTTATGGGCTATCAGATGTTCATATAAAATAATTATAGAGGCTTGTGGCATAGCAATTCTTTGCTCCTCTGACTATTTTGTGCAATTTTTGGAATGTTTTGTAATCTGGTTATGGCAGATTCCCTACCTGGGCTCCCAGACCTCAGCTCAGGGCTGGCAGTGGAGTTCCCTAGGCCTACAGTTCTGGGGGACTTCAATCTGCCATTCCTGGGGGTAGGGTAGCCCGGTATTTCATGGAAGCCATGATTTCCATAGGCTTGTCCCAGGCTATCCAGGGCCTGAGTAGGATTAGTGGTCACACACCTGATTTGGTATTCTTGTCACAGCAGTGCCAATGCAACCTCTCCTCACCTGCAGACCTCTTTGCCCTCCATGTTATACAGAGGAACTGAGAGGGATGAAATGGATGAAGAGATGTCTAGAGCATCACTGGCAGAAGATAAGGGATGAACTTGATCAAACATAGGTAAGAGCTGATATTAAGGCCTACCTCATGGGGAATTATGCAGTGAAGTGCAAATACTTCTCTGGATTAATTGCATCTGCAGATAATGGACCAGTGACCCTCTTTAAGGTGAGTCATTTCCTCCTGGGGAAGGAGGAGACTGAGGTTTACCTGAAGGGTGCGCTGATGAATTTGCGGATTTTCTGGAAAACAAAAATCACTTGACTTCATTCCCAGGTAGATGCTGGAGTGGTTGTTGGTCAAGAACCTACTGAAGCAGGTTCTTGCCTTGTTATCTTGACCCTGTTGCTCTTGAGGAAATGGACAGGATCCTAGGGAGTAAGCACATAAGCCCCTGTATTTTAGACCCATGTCCGTCCTGGCTTGTGAAAGCTTCTTGGGAGGTGACAGGTGGATGGACTCTGGTGGTGATTAATGCTTCTGTACAGGAGGGTGTAGTGTCCCAGAACTTTAAGGAGGCTATGCTTCACCCTCTTCTCAAGACATCATTGCTGGGTTCCTGTTGGATAATTTCAAAACTGTCTCTAATCTTCCCTTTTTGGGGGGAGGTGGTTGAGAAGGTGGCTGTGTGGCAAGTCCAGAGGTTTCTGAATGAAACAGATTATCTAGACCCCTACCAGTCAGGATTCAGACCTTTATATGGGACATAACAGCATTGGTCACACTTTTTAATGATCTCTAGTGGGATGGGGGTAGCGTGTCCATCCTTGCTCTACTTGACCTCTTGGTGGCTTTCAATACCATCAACCATGGTATCCTTCAGGAGTGGCTTCTAAGGTTGGGAGTAGGGGTCTCTGTGCTAGCCTGGTTCACTTCCTTCCACTGTGATCACTCTCAGATAGTGTTAATAGGAGGTGTGAAATCCAGCCCTTGCCCACTGCTTTGTGGGGTTCCATAGGGTTCTGTCTGCTCCTATTCAAAATATATATGAAGCAGTTGGGTGAGATCATCTATCACTATGGACTGAGATATCACCATCTGTATATCTCAGCCTGTGGTGAGTTAAGCAATGCCATGACCTCCTCTCACAGTGCCTGGAATCTGTTAGGGGATGGATGGAGAACAACTGGTTGAAACTGAACCTGGGGAAGACTGAGTGGCTTTGGATATGGGGTTTTTTGGTCCATGGAGAAATGTCACCATTGATCTTGGATGGGGTGACACTGCCTGGACACATGACTCCTGCTCAAAGAGCAGGTGGAAGTCATGGCCATGAAGGCCTTTGGGCAACTGTAGGTTGGGCAACACTTATGCCCTATGGTCCTTTTGGACCAACAATCCATGTCCTAGTCATCTCCTGTGTTAACTATTGCAATGCACTGTACATGGGGCTGCCCCTGAAAAGC
>NC_138550.1:89691315-89786315 GCF_964273705.1 Natrix helvetica | reverse complement strand
ATCTCAACCCCATAGAAAACCTTTGGAGGGAGTTGAAAGTCCGTGTTGCCCAGTGACAGCCCCAAAACACCACTGCTCTAAAGGAGATCTGCATGGAAGAATGGGCCAACATACCAGCAACAGTATGTGCCAACCTTGTGAAGACTTACAGGAAACATTTGACCTCCGTCATTGCCAACAAAGGATATATAACACAGTATTGAGAGGAACTTTTGATATTGACCAAATACTTATTTTCCACCATAATTTGCAAATAAATTCTTTTCAAATCAGCCAATGTGATTGTTTGGTTTTTTTTTTTTTTACATTTTGTCTCTCATAGTTGACGTCTACCTACGATGCCAATTACAGGCCTCTCTCATCTTTTTAAGTGGGAGAACTTGCACAATTGGTGGCTGACTAAATACTTTTTTGCCCCACTGTATGTATGTATGTATATATATATGGCTGAGAAATACCTGCAGACCTTTCACATCCTGAACACAAACTGTTTCAACTACAGTATATGCTCAGATTCCATGAAGAGAGGATCCTGGGAGTTATAGTTTTAGTTTTAGATGCTTTATTAAACTTCTACAATTGTAGTATTTCATGTAGCCTGAAATACAGTATAATAAAACTACCTTGCCTTTAAAATGAATTAACAACCTGTGTTTAAAAGTACATAACTAAAGGCTTGGAATTAAAGACTTTAAAATGTTATAAAGTTCTCCCATTTAAATGAAACCAAGGAATGAAGGATCTTCCAATTTCACTGTAATCATAATCTGACGTGTTGAACCTCTGCATGATTCTTATGGATCCCTGGGGTTTTTCAGCAACAAAGCTTAAACACCATAGAGAGGGAATACTAGAACTTTGAATGACAGATCTTCATAATACTTTACTTCAGTGTGTTGTTACAAATTCTCTTCTTAAAATAAAGCAAGAAACAAGAGGATAACTTTAGAAAGAGATGAAACCATCTCGACTATTACCTCATAGCTGGTGGCTGTTGAATGTTTATTTAATTACTTCAGCAAAAAATAAATAAAACATATGGTTCAAAAACAAGGGAAAAGTGTGAAGGGGGTTAGTACGAATTCTTATATCAATTCTTAGATTAGCAACAACAAAAGCAGTTTGTCCTATATCTCAAGGGGATAATTACATAGCTAATTCTATTTTCTTTATTCACATAGTTCTTATATAAAAAGGTTTTCTTGGGGAAATGCTATGAACCCATCAGGTATTTGTTTAAAAAAAAACAGCTGCCATGTGGCAGCTTGTCCATGAATGTCTTTGGGAAGTAGAATATGTGTTAATCTCTTAACTTTTTCACATCTGTGAAATTCAGTAGTTTGCATGTATGGAACAGCTGTCCTCTCAGCAAATTAAGCCAATAGCTGTACTTTTTGAATATGAAAAATATTACAGGGTTCTGTAATAAACTGCAACTGGCCTAAACTGCCATCAAATTAGTGAAGACCTGTTGTTTGCAAGAGCAACCTGGAATGGACATGTAAATGAGATATTAACTACACAGTATTTAAAATTTTGCATCCCAGAACAGATGTGGACTCAAGTATGGCAAGCCCACCAATGAGAAATGGCAATGAAGTGAAAAACATTAAGGAAAAAGAGGGCAGTTGTTTAAAGTGATTTCCTTTATTGTTTTTCACTTATAGATGTAAATCTTGCCAAACTAAAGGAATTATTTGCATCATTAAATATATATTCTGAGAACTTCTAAGGAGCAGCTATCTTGACCCTCTTCCTCCCAAACAAACCTTCTAAATTTTGCCATGTCTTGTTCCTCTGGACCAAGTCTCAATGTGGTCTCTTCCTCTTAGGAAGCCAGACTATAATCTACCATAATATACCTAACATTATATCACAGTTAATGTTCTTTATTAAAATAAAATATCCAATTTTTATAATATAAAACACAAGCCAAAAAAGACCTTGTTCTTTAAATGAAGAAATTTGATTTAACTGAGCACAAAGAGGTTGAAATACGATATTTGATCATTACTTTTTAATTGTTGTCAAAATAATTAAATACAACCTTTAAAAAATTTAGAAGAGGAAGGAAGGAAGGAAGGAAGGAAGGGAGGGAGGGAGGGAGGGAGGGAGGGAGGAAGGAAGGAAGGAAGGAAAGGAAGGAAGGAAGGAAGGAAGGAAGGAAGAAAGAAAGAAAGAAAGAAAGAAAGAAAGAAAGAAAGAAAGAAAGAAAAAACTTCAGGGCTCTTTATGACCATGTATGTAAATTATCCCATGAGCAATCTGGAATTAGGATGGCAATCAAATTTTGGTAAAAACTTAGAATTCTTGCTTGGAACAATAATTGAAAAATTTTGAAGAAACAAAAAAATAAATAAAGACATATAGGCCAAACTGCAAAAAAAAAAAAAAAGTAATGGTTTAGCACTGGTGTACCTAAGACTGCTATATTTTGGCTTTAAATAAATATGCAGAATGACAGAATGGAAAGAAGAAAATATTTTGAATCATAATAAAATGAAAAGCAAGTCTGGACTGAAGTTGCATTCACCTCATATGAAGGGAAAAAAATTAATCAGAAAAACTTCTGTAGGCTAAGACTCTCCTCTATGCAAAATGACAATGTATGCCAATGGGATAAACATATTACTGTTACCTGGAATTTTAGGTTTCATTATTAACATTTTAAAAAGGTGATATTAGCATTTTAGCATGGCAGCCTTACCTCTTTTTCTAAATTTAGAAAACCATGTTTTTTTTCTCTCTGAGCCAAGTCTATTTATTTTGATATTGTATGCAAAAGCTAGCCTTTTCAGCAACTTAACAACCGCAAATACACTTTCAAGGGTTAAGAAAGAAAGAAATTCAACTAGGAAAGGGATTGATGTAACCCATACGTTTGTTACTTGAGAAAAGTTATCAGGAATCAATGTTACTTATTGTCGCATTTAATCAGTGCCTTTGATTGTTCAATTAGTTGCTTTCATTCATCACTTATTCCAAATGCATGTATAATGTGTTTCTATATCCTGTATAAAGACATTACCACCACCACCCATCTCAATAAACACTTTTTGCTTTTTATCATGGTTCATTTTGCCTGGGGAGGGGAGTCACTTTGCAAAGGTATTTAGGGAATGTATGGAGTGTCCAGGAAGAGGTAGAATTTCCAATGGGGTGACTTGCTGTGCCCTTTTATAACTGCTCATTTACTTTTGGTCTCCATGTGAGGCTCAGCTTTCACCTATAGCTTTAAGTAGCTATAATATGTGTAGAGGCCACACCCTAGTAAACTATCTCAGCAGATGAGCCAAATCTGATGAGGGCAACGGTCTTCAACACTTGCTGAGGAAGAAGATCTGTCTATCCCAGTGAGTGAAGTCTCTAACTCTGGCAGATTGAGTGGAGACCAATTCCCAATCCAATGTTCAAGAAGTCAAGCCCAGGAAGAATTGGGGAGATCTAAGGGCATGGCAAGACACTTAGATGTTTTGGTCATCCATTGCAGCAAGAATGGTCTCTGCAATTATTGTTCATATCATTGGATTAAAGTGCATACTGTTGAGAGAATGGGAGAGCTCCTGTGAAACAGCTGCTTCACTTAAAACTCCATCAACTTCCAGACTGAGAACGTAGAACCACCTCTATACATAGTGTAACTTCTTCAAATCTGAAGGACTTCTTATATGTGTATGTACAGTCTCTTCAAATTTAGGGATTAAGTTCTTTCAAGATCTAGACCAATGATGGCGAACCTTTTTCACGTTTGGTGCCCACCCCCATAATTTAATGCCCCCCTGTGCTGTGTTCCCTGTGCATGTACATGTGACCCCCATGCCACCCCATGCATGCGTGCATGACTGGGGAGGATGAAAATGGCCTCCCCTGGAGGGCCTCCAGAGGCCAGAAAGTTTCTGACTTCTGGGTTGCCTATTCGGTTGTTTTTCTCCCTCCGGAGGATCTGGAGGCTTCAGGGAAGCCTCCAGAGGGCAAAAATCAGCCCAACGGGCAAACCAGAAGTCCATTCCTGAACTTTATTTTTGTGTGTTGGGATGTTTTTTGCTCTCCTGAGACTTCAGGAGGCTTCCCTGAAGGGCAAAAATGGCCAAAAATCAAGGATGAAAATTAGTTGGCCAGTGCGGGCATGCACACTGGAGCTGACGGGGCAATGCCTCATGTGCCCTCAGAAATGGCTCTGCATGCCACCTGTAGCACACATGCCATAGGTTCACCATCAAGGATCTAGACCAACTCAAATGCCTGAGTTTCAAGGCAACATTTCATTTGAAAAATACACTACAGTTTCTTCAGGTCATTTAATTTATTTCAGACAAATCTCTTTATACTTATTTTACTTTAAATCTAGAATAGTTTGCTTCTTCTCAATTTTTCCCCAGATTGATGTGTTTTTGACATTGCTGTGTGACATATGTGAGGTTTGACTGTATGTTTGTTTGGCAGCTTTCCAGAAAATTACACACAGACATCCCATATCTTATGGGTTACTGCACACAGAAACATTTATGTTAGGGTAAGCTATGCAAAAGGTGCATATCTTTATTATGGAAAGATGGACATGGATGTTGGGAAAACTGGGGAGAAAGAGGAAGGAATTCAATAGGAATATCTGTTTGCTGAACACTTTACACTTGGGCATATCCACATTATTATATCATGTTTCCAGTGTGGATTAGTTTCCTTATATCTCTGGCATATGTCAGTAAAATTAAAGATTGATTCTATCTTCCTTTCCCTTTGTAAGTTATTTATGTGCATATAAAATGTATTTCAGAATTCTGGTTTAAGAAGTCATAGAATCTTCCTAAGTAAAGATGAAAGTTTTAGTTGATGCTTCAGGACATTCTTTTTTTAGAATTGCCTTCCTATTGTAAACCATTTTAGATTTTAAATAAATATGAATCTGTATATTATAAAAATAACTGAAAAATATTGTTGTATAACTGTATTATAATGGTACAATGATACCATTCTAACTCATTGAGTTGTTGGGGACAAAATAAGGAGAGATTATTGTATCCTCTTGTATTGTTTTGGGTTCCTACTTGAAAGGACATCATTGTTTTTATTCATGTAATCAGTACATAGATATATTAGGATAACCAATTAAAATTGTTCATAAATTGCAATTGTTTTCATGACTTTAGGAACTGTTGACTAAGATTAAAGAACTAAATTTAGTTTTACTTTTTCCTATCAAGGATAATTGGACAATAATAACACAGTATTTATCTAACTGTTGATTGCTTTGATATAATTCATTATGACTGAATTCCTAGCTAATGGGTTACAGGGCCAAATAGGTGCATTGTGAGTCCACCTTCTGACAGGTTTTTTGTTAGTTTAAAATTGTTATATCCATATCTATGGTTAAAATTAAGTCTTCAAATGGTATTTTCTCATAAAAGATGGAACAGGCCAATGAAAATCTAATAAAACACTTAGCATCTTCTCTTGCTTTTATCCAAATAGAACAACTTGCTACAGAAGTTGTAGATGCTCCAACACTGGAAATTCTAAAGAAGAGATTGGACAATAATTTGTCTTAAATGGCATAGGATTCCTGCCTGAGTAGAGAGGGTTGGATTAGAAGACCTCCAAGGTCCCTTCCCACTCTTTTTTTCTGTTATTCTGTTATTCTGTTATAAATAGTTTGTAGGGAAAAAGCAGACATTAGCTCTGGTATTTTATAGCAATCAACTAATGTTTACTTCTGTGAATATTTAATGGATAACAAGGTACTGCTGTGTTGGGGGGAAATTAAAGTGTCAATGTTGCCACTCAATTTTTTCACTCTATTAATAATTATGTGAATATTTCAATTTATGAACAGATTTTTCAATATTAGCATTTTGCAAGAGAAAATGCAGTCCATTTTTTTTTTTTTATATACTACATTGGAAAGTAGCACTGTTATGGCTGCCCAAGCCATTTGCTGCCTACCTTCCAGTCTTTTGTAGCATTTGTTAATAATATTGTGGAAAGAACAAAGAATGAAGGCTCTGTAGTTTATAGCTCTCTTAGTGTCTTGAGCTAAGCATAATTGAAAACCTGCTTCAGGCATACAGTAAGCCAACCATTGGCAAGATGTTATAATTAGGAATCAACAATGTTTCAGGAAAAGTAATAATTCAGAATCACTCACCTCTGGAACATTTTTTGTTCAACTCTAAGCAGTAACAAAGAGCAAAAATTTGTGATTACATAGAGAAATATTTGGCTTAGACCTAAACCAGCATGACTGGTCTGAATTTATCCTTCTTCATCAAGCTTTCTGAGCTGGATGACTAGAAATCTCTTTTGGCTCCTAGACAAAAGATTGAAGTGGGGGAGAAAATCATATACAATTTACCAATTTCTTTATAACAATGATGAAAAAAAATATGCATGTGTATTTAAAACAAAATCTAAATCCTGGAAACATTTTGAAGTGACAGATCCATAAATCAGAATTTGAATCCTGGAGTTTTTAAGTAAGTTGGTGGAGTTGTCTATTTTGATAAGCCTTCTTATTTTTAAGTTACAGGGCATGAGATAACATTTTTCTTGCTTTGGTGTCACTGGAACGCAAGTAGCTGAAATATTTGTTCAAGAATTTACTCAAAATTTCATTTCCAATTTTTTTATAGATTAGTGACACTCAATTTGTTGTCCAAATAGATTATGCAAAGCAAATGAACCCTTGGCTGCATTGGGAAATTACTGTAGGTCAGAAATTGCTGTAGGTCAGGTGTATCAAATTCAAGGCCCATGGCCCAGATATGGTCCATGGGGTGCGTAGATGTGGCCCATGGGGCTGCCCTGGAAGCAGTGAATGACCAACCTGCAATGCCTCTGCCAGCAAAAATGGAGCTCTGTTTTCACTGGCAGAGTGCTTGGGCCACCACAGGTGCCCCCAACAAAAGTGACTTCAAGCTGGCCATGCCCACCCTAGCAATACACCCCCCCCCCAGGTCAAACACAATCCTGATGCTGCCCTCAATGAAATCGAGTTTGACACCCCTTCTGTAGGTCATTTTAGATCAGTTTGTACATGGCACAATCCCAGCCAATCCCTAGATCCAGAGCAGAGTAGGTTAAGCATTCATAGCACTCAGTTTGCTTAGTTTATTAGGCTTCAGCAAGCACTGAAGACAGCTAATGTGCAAAATGGAATAAAATAAGCAAAACCAAAGAGAAGCGGAATATGAGAATATAGGCAAGAGCTGAAAGGGCAAAAGACTTAATGTCAATAGTCCACACTATCTGTTTCTCTGTATCTATGTTTCAAAAGGTACAGAAATTTCTAGAGCCACTGGAAACAAAGCTGTGGTTAATTAGCATGGGCAGTCTGAAAGAGGTGGCCTTTGGGTCTTGTAACTAATTTCTTGTTACGTTATGTACATGATGTTCATAATAGAATAGAGACAAAAGGTAAAACATCAGGTCACAACTTCCCTATTCGGCACCATTTAACAATTTGGTGGGTCTGAATGTTATATATCTAACATATATAGGTTAACTAAATTAATGAAGGAACTCAGTCCCACTCCTGAATTATTTCATTCTCTGTGTATAATGAATAATGAATGATATACATAATATAGGTCTCTAGGTTTAAGCTGAAGTTAGCAGTACTACAGAAATACATTTCCTACTATTACGAATCTTGTTTTCACCTCTAATTCCTTTTCTATAAACAATTCAGACTCTTCTGTTCTAATGTAAGAGACTGATTGTTGGAATTGGGTGAGGTAAATCTCCAGTTTGACTTATTGAGGGCTTTGGGCTAGTTGTTATCTCTTCACTGACAATGTCTTGTGGCATGACTGTATGAATAAAGTAAGACAGTCACATATAATTTTCTTTGAGCTCCTTGGAGAATGTGTGGGATATAAAGGTGACAAACATGAACTATAACTCTTCCCATTCAGTTCCCTGTACTCCTTGACAAGCCACCCCAAAAAATAAAAATGAAAATGAAAGCAGTGCCTGGACATTTTTAAATAATTTAAAAAAGTGCCTAGTGAATTTCTTTTCATGTCACTTTTTTTTAAAATCAAACATCTTATAGATTTTCTACTAAAAGGCAAATGTCTTCAGGGTAACCACTCCTGAATGAATGCATAATTAAGTGATCCTCATTTAAAATTCCTCTCTGAACATCCAATAAAATAACAGTTTGGCCCATAAAAATAATCTTATGCAGCATTTTCTCCATTCTTTCTAAGACTATCCTCTAGAGCTGAAAGCAAACTGGCTGTGCATGGCACTGCTACAAGTCTGGAATTTCAGTGATATAATTTAGAAGAAGGGAAGAAAATATTGTCTATTTGGCTCTGATTGTAACTTGAGGTTGTAACTGACCTATTAATCATGACTAGCAAACCAGAAACCCTTCTCTGAAATCTCTAGTTAATTAGTTAACTAGTTAATTAGACCTAGACTGAGAAAATGTGTTATGAAGTGGTGCAGATCATTAAAAACAAGAAGCCACACTTCACTACCCTGGAATGTGGATTCCGAGAGAGAGAGAGAGAGGGGGGGGGAGGGGAGGGAGGGAGGGAGGGAGGGAGGGAGGGAGGGAGGGAGAGAGAGAGAGAGAGAGAGAGAGAGAGAGAGGGACAGAGAGAGAGAGAGAGAGAGAGAGAGAGAGAGAGAGAGAGAGAGAATGTATACAACATACCGTAGTTCAAAAAATGACTCCTACTCAGTGTACAATTCTGGTCCACTTCTTAAGAAGCCAATTTAATATTCCATATTTCAATAGTCTTCAACAGGGTTGTTTTCCATTAAAAATGTTCTGCATTGTTTCTTTCTTAAAAGTATATTTAATTAGCAGGAAAAGTGAAATTCTCATATGCCTTGGTTTCCATTAGCCTTCATTATTACTGCCACAGAATAATGGCTACAAATAAAGGGCGTATAAAAGCTTTTGAACACAAGACATCTAATGAACCTATTGTACTTGAGAAAACAGGCATTTACTAAGCAAGTGGATGACAAGCTTCTAAAGAGTACGTTTAGATTATCCTTTTTTTTTTTTTTTTTTGCCCTTAGGAATATACCAAACATTTCCAGAAAGCAAAGACTGCATTTATTTTACAATGGGAATCAGGGTTGTGAGTCATATACCGGTAACTGACTTGCTGCCTGCAGACATGTTTAGCAAATGTACGTATATGAAACTGGGGATTTAATTCCCCCCCCCCAGTTCAAGAGAAAAAGTCTTATACAGCTGCTGCTATGCAAATACTTTTAAATCAACCTTTGCAAAATAAAGAACATTTTGTACCATGCCTACCTATCACGGTCACATGACTCTTCCACTGGTATTTTCTTCAATATTTTCAAAGGATGGGAAAAAGATGGAATGGGGTTTTTTGGCATCCAGAGTAAAATGGAGATCTCAGAGGAATTAGGGTTCTTTTCTTCAGTGTTTTGGGATATTAGGGGAAGTTAAAGATAAAATGTTTTCATTTCCCCTAAGCCCAATAGAGATTTTACAAAACTATTTTTACTTGCCTTGTTTTATTTTGGTTTTTTAATTGTAGGTTGTTGTTAATTTATTACTGAAATTCAGCATTGTGAATCAGGAGGAGGGTGGTCTAGGGACAGGCTTCCAATTGCTTATTTTGTCCATAGTGAGCTCTCTCTCTTTTTTTTTAAAAGAATCTTTGGCCTTCATTTTTCTAAACGTATGAAAGGAAAATAGATTCAAAACCCCAGTCAATGTTGAAGCACGTTTTCAGAAATGTTTCTGTGGCAAGAATAATATGAACAAAATTATCCTTAAGCTATGGATGCCTTAGCTTCAAAGGTAACTATGCAATGGAAAGGTAAGAGAGAGACAGATGTATTACTGATGTTTGGATATATTGTTATTATTAGATTTACATCATACCTGACTATAGAACAACTCTGGGCAGTTTATAGTTTAAAAAGCAGAATCCGAAGTTTTCAAACTATACTCCCTCCCCCAATGCGCACACATGCTTATCAGCACCACCAGTGAGAGTGCTCCAGATACATTTACTCCAAGGAAAAGAGCCAATATTTTATACTCCTAGAACAACATTATGATTGGAGCTACATACATATAAGGCTGCACAAAACTGGTTCTTAGGTGGAAACATAATTGATTGTAAACCTGAGAGGGACACCTAGATTCCATTCTTTTAGAGATAAAATAATCCCTGCATCGTACCCACCATACGAGTGATTGATATCAAATTGATGCCAAGTAGTACAACACAATATAAGGAGAGTTATTGAAACTTGCAAAATGTCCTTGGAATATTAGTGAAATGTGTGTACATGAATGGCTCAGAAAATATTAGAGGGGAAATCTTTAAGTTCACAAGCTATTTATATTTAAAATTGACTTGGTCTTGTCTTACTTATAGACATTCCAACAACTGAAAATAATGCTTGGAAAATAAATGGAAATGGATAATCTAAAATGGAAACAAAAAAAGCAAGGGAAACTGCATTTTTCCTCCCAAGTAAAGTCAGAAGTGGCCCAAGATGATCAGATCCCTTAGATAAGTTGGTTTGTTGCTCCCATCACTTCTACTGGCCTACCAGGTCTGGCTGGGGAATTCTGGGAGTTGAAGTCCATAGGTCGTAAAGCTGCCAAGATTGGACACCCCGTCTTTAAAGTCTAGATGGTAGTACCTGCTGTTTTTTTGGTCACTGAAGCAAAATAACTGCCCCGAGCTCTCTCTTAACCACTGGTATGACCAAGGAAAAACAGCAAGTCTCCTGTCTCATCCAAAATGATGATTCTTGACCAAATAGTAAAGATTAAAATAGACTGTGGCTAAGTAGCTTAAGTAAGTTATATATGAATCCATAGAATAAGGAAAGAATCCATAGAATATGAAACCTTGTTCATATTCTCTACCCCCACCAGTTCAGATGTTAGAGATTCTTGTCAAAATACTTTAAACAGCAACTTACTTCCTCCTCCCAGAGAAAACATTTTTTTAGCCCTGAATTCAGGGGTTACACGGTAAAAGATAGGGAGTCAAATCGAATTAGAGGTTTAAAAACATTTAAAGGATTTTCATCCTTTCACAATTTGTAGCATATACCCACAAAAGGTTACTTAAAATAAAAATCATTAAAAAGATGAACATTGTGATTCAGCCCTCATCAAATCCTGAGTATCAATGAGGAAGTTGAATGAGGTAAAGATTTGGTAAATAATGGAAAACTAGAAAGGAACAGAACAAGCTACTTCAACAAATGTCTGGCTGGCATTTTGAAAGAAACAATTATGTTGTAGCATGCATGTTTTCTACCTACTTTCATAACAATCCCCCCCCCCCATTTTTATAAAGGATCCATCTTTGAATTTATCTTTCCTTCCTAGGACAACAAAGGCTAACCTTCTACTCATTTTTCTGTGTAAATTAATGTATTTGCAACACAGATTTGTTTCACAATGGCATTAATAAAAAGCAATAGAACACAAATGGTCTTGCATTAAAAACAGAGCTAAATAGCACATTTTTGTGACCTACCTAGATTTGTCATTCTAATATGGTGGGTTACAGAAGCTTAATAAATGCTTTTTGTTGTTCTCTCAGCCTACAAAAATATGTGTAATGAAGGAGAGGAGGAGGCACAGCCATGTTCTCAGAAGGTCATAGTATGTTTAATAGGTTACATTCTGTTTGATGAATAATAGTAAAAATCTAAAGGCTCATAAAGAAAAAAACACTTATATAGCTTATACCCAGTGGTGGGTTCTGGATCCCATTGCAACCAGTACAGTGCAGAGGAGCTCTGCATCTACCACATGAATGCATGCAGCACGCGTGCATATTTACTGCCTGTGACGCTCCGTGATGCCTCCGCGATGCTCCAGCTGCTCGGTGGAGTGTTGCACAGGCGCCATATGCTCCGTGCGCAGAAGCCCCGAAGAGCTCACCCTCCTTACTGGTGGTGAGGAGGGTGGGTGGGCCCTCTGGAGCACTGTACCAGAACAGTACCCGGTGCTCCTGGCAGGCAATGGTACGCCCATATCGGGGCATACTGGTCGTAACCCACCACTGCCAATACCCATGATGTGGCATGCCGTACCCTCTTTGTGGGCATGCATGCTGTCACTAGCTGCTCTTCTGGTTTACGGCAAATGCATGTGCGCTGGCAAGTTGGTCTTTGTGCGTGCTAGAGCACTGGAAACCCAAAGATCAGCTGGCCAGCCCGGTGCCGAAAAAATTTGTCATCACTGGCCTATACTGAGGAGCAAGACTCAAATAACAATCTCCTACATCTTAAAACATCTGTGACATACACCTGGCTTAGTCATTGTGATGGTAGCCTTCAAATGTTTTAAGCCAGTGTTTAAGTGTTTTAAGCCAATGCTGGCTGGGGAATTCTGGAAGTTGAAGTCTTCTCATCTTAAAGTTGCTGCAGTTGAGAAACGCTGCTTTAAGCTACATCTCCTGCAAACTCTTACCCCTGATCACACCAATTCAGACTGAAGGCAACCTTAGTCAAAAACTCTGCCATTCACAAGATAACATATGTCTTTCCTATGCCTTAAACACTATATAATCTTGTCCCAACAATCTTGTATTTTTTTCTACAGAAAACATCTAAAAGCTAGAAAATCAAAAGTAAAATATCTTATAAACATCTGTTATTCAAGGATTACTATTTTATGTATATTTCCTCAGTTTACAGCAGTATCTGGCCCTGGAATAACTTCATGCATTTTTGTTTTAGTATTTATGAAATTTGTCAAGAAAAAGGATTACGTGAACAGTTATTTCTTATAAGATCTTTGTTTGTTTGCTCTGGCTACATTTACAAGAAGTTCTTACTATCTTACATAATTTCTTTATAAAGGTTGCTAGCAGCTATTTCTTTTCCCTAGCTGCATATTAGCTGACATCCACAGTAAAACAAATGTTCCCTTAGCAAAATCCAAAAAGAACAAGGCTAGATGGGTAGATAATTCTTGTAAAGTGCCTAGATTAGTAAACCAACCAACCAAACCCTTCTCCCAAATTCAGGATAAACCATAAGAAATTGATCTTATTTTCCCCATAAGAATAATTAACATGATAGTTTTAGAAATTCTGTGGAAAGAAAGCTTAGCAGCCACCAGCCTGAGCACTTTATGCTCTTTTTATTCTCACCTGGGTCTTTTAAGGCAGCCTAAATAACATTGACCCCACCCCTGGTTCCAATTATAAAAGAGGAAAAAAAAACACCCTGTGGCTAAGAGCAAGAGAGAAGGTTGTATAGGAAGAAGCCTTTGTGTCAATTGAACAGGTGACTGGTAGTAAAGGAAGAGCAGGCTTCAGCAAACCAGATGAACAGAAAAAGGAAACAGACACCACCCTAGAAAACAGTCTTTGGAATCTATAGCTAGTTAACAGCTGGTCAAACATCTCTTTCTCTCTATTTTGCCCAGATTGAGAAACTAATGCTTTAGTAGCAATTCAAAATAGTAGCTGAGAGTAACAGAAAGCCAACCATCTTGACTGGGGCTAAACACTGCTAAAACCTTAGATTACAGAGGAGCATTTCATTGTTCCATGGACTGTTTAGTGATCAAAGATATAAATAAATCTAGTACAGTACAGCATAAATTTATTGTAGCAGTTAAAAGATTTGGTAGAAGATTAGGTAAAGGTAGAAACTAGGTTTGTTAAACTTGCATAGTAAAAGCCTCTTTGGAAAGAAGGTAACTTGAGTGTTTATTGGTGCTTTGGACCATTTCTCAAATAACTTGTTTGCAAACTGTACTACTCTTAATCCATTCTTGTCTGTTTGCTTTTGTGTGCTTTCTATAGACTGTTTAGAACTGTCAAGGTAACATCACTTTTATATGAACTTTTTTTATTCTTAATTAGAAATAAAAGATGACTGGTTACAGCTAGGCTGTGGCCTCATTGAGAACAAGAACTTTTGCTCAGGTGTTTACGCTGTGACTCTCACACCCTTTAATTTGTAACATACCACAAATGAAGGACAAACTAAATTCTATCATGACTAACACATCTTAATGCAATTCTTTAGAGTAAACTTAGATTGATGGGCTTTTCCATGAACATAGAAATATACGGTCACTTTTAAAAAGTTCCTAAGAATGCACAATATGTATTATTTATATACCCTTCAAAAAAGCTGAAGAAATGTCTACATAAGAAATTTCCTTTTTTCAATTTTATTTCCACTAGATGGAGCATTGTTACTATACTCCCACTTTTGGCACCTTAAAAGACTCTTGAAAGAAAAAAGAAACTGAATTACTAATGTTTGAATTCAAGCCCATGTCAGGATCTATTTTTTTAATTGCAGTAGCCATTTGTAGTTACCCTTTATAGTCTTTATTGTGAGAATATAATTGATTATAAGGAATCTATCTTAAATTGTTAGAAAACATAACAGCTTAAACGTTTTAATGTGTGGCAAGAAGCTTCACACATCTTAACACAAAATTCTGTATATTATCTGAAAAAAAAATCAGCTCCACTTATTTAATCCTTCACTAACATCCTACCATTCTTACAATGCTTTTGATCTCTTATAAAATAAAACAACTCTTTTATCCTTGAAACTACTTTCTATGTGGAAATTATAACTGAAACATGGCATGGGTTTTACTAGCACATTACATAATAAAGGTTGTTGTAAACAAGAGAGGAATCTGCCCCAGAAGAACCATAAATGAAAATTATTATGATTTTGGCTGCCATCTTGACTTTTGGTGACTCTCCCTGCATAGATATGTATGTAAGCATCAGCATCTGCAGGGGATTTCACTGACAAGACTCCCTGGTTTGATCTGGTATAATGTTTTGCTATTAAAATGCACTTGTTAAAACCAGACTTTGTTTAAGGACTGCCTCACTTAGCAACTATTCACAATTTTGCCAATGATAAAAATAGGTTTGTGATCTATCTTTGTATTTACAATTTTAGCAGGCCTGGAATGCAAAGGAAAGCTGAAGTAAGATCATAAGCACAGAGTTTCATTTAGCAATCTTTTAATAATCAAGGTTTTGTATGGTCTCTAAATGTGTATTACCTGTATAGCATAACATTCTCACCATTGATCAAATAGAAATCTGTTCTCACCCTCCACGCCTGTGAATAAACCAGAACACAGGCTTGGCTGTTTGCCACTGTTTAATTACTGAGATAATGAATCCTTTGGCTGAGGGCCCAGACAACTCACGTTCAATAGAGTAGCTCTGCAGCAACCCAGATAATTCAAATGAAGCAACACAGATAGTCCAAACAACAGACACAGCTAGAATACACAGATAGATTTTCTTAACTACTAATTCAAACGGTTGTTTCCTGCAAATGTCCCCTCTCAATGCCTCACCTATAAGCTCTCTTGGGAGGGGCCAATCCACAACCACCTGTGCTTAATCATCTTCTGTGAGTCTGCCTACGGAGTTGCTGCTTCCGTTTCTCAGCCCTTCTCAATCTAGCATCAGGGACAAACTGCCTTTGATTCTCCCCACTGCTCCATGCCTCAGACGTCTCCTGGTGGCCAACCAGCCTCTCTGGTCCCTGCTCTGAGTCTGAACCCTGCACAGGGTCCTCCACATCGTCCAGGGCAGACTCATATGGTTCCTTGCTATCCGAGTCCATCAGCAGCTCAACCGGATCCTGCTGGGCCACAACAGAAATCTATTTGATTGCATGAAAGGAATATATCTGATCTATTTTGCTGATCCAATGAGATTTGAATGAAAGATTCCAAATATTGCTTCATCAAAGGTATATTTGCAGAATATATCTTTGTGTTATAAAAGTTAAGACAATGTTTATGGTATCACAGTTGTAGCATATAAAATTTAAATATGAGCCAGCAGTGTGCAGCAGCTGTCAACAAATCCAACACAGTTCTTGTTAGATACTTGCTCTAACTACAGTGGTTTCCACCAAGGTCCTCTGTTCTGGCGGGAACAGAGGTTTAATCCTAATGATTGAAGGGTCTGACAGCTCCCTATAAAAGGGCTGCTGTCAGACTCAACCTTCGCTGGATTGTTCTCACTTGTGGTACTTAATAAAGAGCTGTTGTTAGCATTAATCCTGTGTCTGCCTCTCCATTACCCAATCCAACACTGGCAAGAAGGTGGGATTGGAAGGCAACTAGCCGAACAGAAAGAACATAGCAATCCAGCAAGTACATCCAGCCCGGAGCTCAGCATGGCTTCAATCAGCCATTTTTGAGCAGCAAACTCAAAATGCCCTCTGAACACAAAATGGCCATGCACACCCCACCAACTCCGTATGACCCAGTCACCAAGCATTGGGACTTGTACATGCTATGATTTGACTGCTTCCTCAAGGCAAACGACCTCATGGGCCTTTCTGAAGTCTGCAAGAAGAACATGTTCCTCAGATACTGTGGTCATGAAGTGTTCGAGACAGTGAAAGACTTCTCTGAGCCAACACCACTACAATCAGTTGCCTGGTCCGTGCTTCAGCAGACGCTAAGGACCCACTATGCGTCCAAGCTGTCCAAGCATGTTCGCCAGCATGAAAACAACATCAGAAACCAGAAGGAGGGCGAGTCAATTAACAAGTATGTTGCAGCACTCCGCAAGGCCGCAACATACTGCGAATTCTGAGACCTGGACGAGCTGATTCTGGACCACATAATTTGCGGCATACGGGACATTAACCCACAGAGGAGGTTACTCACTAAATCTAACCTCACTCTACAGATCGCCTTGGACAAAGCCAGGGCATCTGAATCAGCCGTCAAATCTACTGAGACTCTGCAGCGCCAAAGCACTCCACAAGATGTGAAAGAGTACATGTGTACATTGCAAGGCTGCAGAGCCCGAGAACTCAGAAGGCGAAGAAGATGACAACTGCCACATGTGCAGTAGCCACGCCCAGCCGGCACACAAATTCAAACCGCATCTCCTGCCTTGTGCTAGCTGCAGATGAGACCATGCCAGATTGGCTTACCATTTCCGTAACGCAACCTGCCAGCACTGTGAGCGAAAGGGGCACATTGCCAAGGTGTGCCAGAGCGAATTCCCTGCCATTGCCTGGCAGCCTAGAAGTGCACCAAACCACCAACAGAGGACCAGCCAAGGGCATGGTAGAAGCCACAACAGTGCTCAGAGGGCGACAATAGAGTCATCTACCACACGTCAATCGACCAAGTGCGCACCAGGCAGCCAAAATAGCTGAAGGTCACAGTCCTCATCGACTCTCAATGTGAGTTGGAGATCGACACCGGGTCATCACTGACCATTATGCCATGGACTACCCTAAAGCAGGCTATCCCTAGCCTAAAGAAGCAGCATCTTCACACCCCTGACATCCCTCTATGCGATTATCAGGGAAACCGAGTCCCCATCGTGGGCCAAGGCACCTTCCAGGTGAAGTTCAAGCAGTTCAGTGGGAAACTCCCAGTGACAGTGGTCAGCGGCAACCTGCAGAGCCTCCTAAGGCTAGATTGGTTCCAAGCCCTGGGCCTACAAGTGACTGGTAGTAACGCCTTGAAAGACGACGGCGCTGAAGCCATCTTTAAGGAGTTCGAGGACATCTTAGGCACCGGTCTGGGTAAGAATGTGGGGACTTCAATTTCCTTTAGTTTGGACCCCAACACAGCCCCAATAAGGCTAAAACCCAGGAGAGTACCTTTTGCTCTCCGCCCCAAATTTGACAGGGAAATTAACAAGCTTGTAGGCCAGGGAATCCTAGAGCCGGTCAATCACGCACGCTGGGAGACCCCCATAGTGACACCTGTCAAATCTGTCTGTCTGCATCTGTGCGGACTACAAGTGCACAATAAATAAAGTGCTACAACAAAGTGCCTATCCTGTACCCATTGTACAGCACCTCCTTCATTCATTAGGACCCAGATTTTTTTTTTGCTAAATTGGACATGGCACAGACATTCCAACAATTGCCTGTAGATGATGCTACAGCAGAAGCCCAAACCATTGTGATGCACAGAGGTGCATTCAAATGTCACCGCATGCAATTCGGCGTTATTATCGCCCCTGGACTGTTCCAAAGCATGATGAAATGGCTTTTGCAGGAGATTCCAGGAGTTGTCTCCTATTTCGACGACATCTTGGTATCGGCTGCAAATGAGGCACAACTTTTAAAACGTGTACAAATAGTTTTGGGTTGAATTAGAGACAAAGGCCTCCATCTCAAAAAAGAGAAATGCCAAATTAACATGCCAAGGGTTGAATTCTTAGGGTACCTAATTGACGGCTCAGGGATTCACCCAACCACAGAAAAAATCAAAGCAATTCAGGACGCCCCCACACCTCGCAATCAAACTGAGCTTCAGGCGTTCCTCTGGCTCCTTAATTTTTACAGTGTCTTTCTTACACAGAAAGCCATGGTTGCTGAGCCCTTACACCATCTCCTGACTAAAAACGCAAAGTGGTCCAGGGGCAAAGCCGAGGCTGCCGCATTTGCCGTGGTAACACGACTCCTGTTGATGGATTCCTTCCTGATACAATACAGCCAGACCCTGTCATTCATGCTGACCTGCGACATTTCCCTGTTTGGTGTCAGTGCCGTCCTCAGCTACCATATGTCCAACAGAACCAAAGCTCCTATTGCATTTTACTTCAGGACCTTGTCTGCCACAGAGTGGAACTACAGCCAGCTGGACCATGAGGCTTTGGCTGCAGTGGCTGGAGTAAAGAGGTTCCATGAGTATCTATATGGTCGGGACTTCGCTCTGTGAATCAGCTGAAGCGTCGCGGAGGCTTGCGGAAGTATCATTTGATGCTACAATGCATGTGCATGCTGTGTGCATGCATGTCAATAACTCTGGGGCCATTCCAACTGTAACAGTTGGAACAGAATCCGGAACCCACCACTGGATAGAATCAATATCACGTGAAGTGTTAATACCACTTTATAATGCCTTGGTAAGGCCACACTTGGAATACTGCAGTTTTGGTCGCCATAATGTAGAAAATATGTGGAGACTCTAGGAAGAGTGCAGAGAAGAGCAACAAAAATGATTCCCTAATTACTGGAAACTAAAACATATGAAGAACGGTTGCAGGAACTGGGTATGTCTAGTTTAATAAAAAGAAGGACTAGGGGAGACATGATAACAGTGTTACAATATCTCAGGGTTGCCACAAAGAAGAGGGAGTCAAACTATTATCCAAGGCACCTGAGTGTAGAACAAGAAGTAATGGGTGGAAACTAATCAAGGAGAGAAGCAACATAGAACTGAGGAGAAATTTCCTGATGGTTAGAACAATTAATCAGTGGAACAGCTTGCCTCCAGAAGTTGTGAATGCCCCAACACTGGAAGTCTTTAAGAGGATGTTGGATAGCCATTTGTCTGAAATAATATATGATTTGTTGCCTAGGCAGGGGGTTGGACTAGAAGACCTCCAAGGTCCTTTCCAACTCTGCTATTGTATTTATATTTGTACTTGTTTATGCACATGCAAAAGGGTTTGTCATGATTTCTAACTTGACTTTTTGACACCTCCCCTCCAGACATTGATTAATTAAATGTTCATTCTCTTGATGTCTATGGAGATTCTCCATCACCCACGTCAATGGTTGTCCCGAAGGTCCTTTTTCAAGAGGCAACTGGACTTTCTGATTTTCTTTAAAGACATTTTGCTCCTCATCCAAGAAGCTTCTTCAGCTCTGACTGGATGGTGGCAAATATTCCTTGAAAACAGCTGTTCATTTGCATTATTTTAGTGGGTTCTTAATAACTTCCCCTGGAGGTTTATCGTGTCATCAGCGTCACCTGAGCGGTACAAATTGGTGTGGAGACTTCTTTGAACTGTTGAAAGGACTGTGTGGTAGATTGGAGATAGATGATGCCTTATCCCTCCCCCCTGTGAGAGAGGGTGGTTCAATTTTGACATGCCGGTAGATATCCTCTTTAACCCCTCTTTCAAACCAGCGATCCTCTCTGTCCAAAATATGGACTTTGTTGTCTTCAAAAGAGTGGCCTGTGTCTTTTAAATGCAGATGGACTACTGAATCTGAAATCCTTCCATTTCCCCACCATCCAGTCAGAGCTGAAGAAGCTTCTTGGATGAGAATGTCCATTTGTTTCTTGGAAAAGCATATTTGGAATTCATTCTCTTGAGTTTGAAACACAATAGTTTATTTTGTAACTATAGTAGCAACACAAAAATAGTTGTGGGAGAAAATTTATAGAAAAGATTGTTCCTCCAAAAGTGGAACAAATATACAACCCTTTCTACATGTTACCTTTGTAGAATTAATATTTCTAACCATGTAGAAAAACTTTGGGAGAAAAAATGATCTCAAGTTTATAATTCTTTTATCAGATCTCCCACAAAACCTTTCAATCCTAAGAACCTCAGTCATTGTCAGCCTCTGCTTTGCTGCTTGCTTTCGGCTGCCATTGAAACGGGGAAGGGGGAGATAATATGGTATTTGGGAGGGGAAGCTTAAGCACAGGAGTGAATGAAGAAGGGAGTGATTTTCTCACCATCTACTGCACATGCTTCAGATAGTGGAATTGCCGCCAAGGCCAACCGTCCGACATACCAACCTGATGATGGGTTTTGAAGCTGCAGCCCACATGACACCTGTGGGGTGTGCGGATTGGACTGGGGGTTGGGTTACTAGGGGAAGGGAGTTGGGTCACATATTGATATCTATGATTACGGGCACTTTTGCCTCAGATCTTGATTTGCTAGCTGCTTTCTACTCATAACCAGTAAAAGTACTCTTAATTCTGAAAAAGGGAGTTGAGTGGTTTCTTTCTTGGTTACTGATGGAGGCTGCCCTGACAGTCATATTCCAACCCAGTCCTAGATGAATCTTAATTCTAAGCCTACATGAGAGAAGTGTATTGAATTGTATGTCATTACTCATGCCTTAGAGTAAATTAGAATGCGGTTACTAATATAGCTGCCTTCATTTTTGTATCCTTGAACACGAAAAGAATCCCAGAAGCCAGCCATCATTCTTTATTTGATTAAAACACTTTTCTGTACAAGAACACCAGTTTATAAATATTATCATAAAAACTGCCTGACAACATAAGTGACATTTCTGCTAAATAAAAGATGCAGTGCCCAACCTAAGAACAACTGATCAATATTAAAGAAAATATTCAACAATATCCTGCTGAGAAAAAGTATCATCTCTTCAGTGCAGAAAACATCAAAAACTGTTGATTCCATTTGTTATATCACTTCATAGAATCTGCAGTCTTTCGGAAGGATAGAGCATTTCTATTTAAACCCACTGGGGTCTAAAAGAATTGGGCTCTGTACAGTCCAATATTAGGCACAATTAATTACTGTTATTACATCCTTGTCTGAAGAACTTTCAGCCTCAGAATTATCTTACAATTGCAAGACCTCAAGAATAAAACTTACAACTGCTAATTCCCCTGCTATCCACATGCTGTTATTAGCAAACTTAGTGTGATGGAAGAGAGAAGAAAGAAGTGTGTGTGTGTGTGTGTGTGTGTGTGTGTGTGTGTGTGTGTGTGTGTGTGTGTGTGTTTTGATGCCTTGGATACTACCTTAAAGACAGGCAGAAGTGTCTGAAGGGGATGTTAAAAATAGGTGACTGAGTGCAAAAAGTTAATAAGATCTTTTTGAGCACTTAGATCACCTTGGGAAATTGGTGCAGGTTATCCTAGAGGCCTTGTCCACCTGTAATTGCAGCACATACTGTATACTGTATGTGTAAATACTTATACCATTAGCTTGGCTATAGAGGGCTATTTTGGACACTTAGATTTTTTTTGGCCTTGTTTTTCTTTAAAAGCAAAATTCTTAGCGTGAAATCATATCACAGCTTGCTCTTGAAATTTAGTTTGTGACTGGGCTTCCTTAGACATTTATTATTATTATTATTATTATTATTATTATTATTATTATTATTATTATTATTATTATTATTATTTATTTCTAAACCGCCCCCTCTCCCAAAAAGGGACTCATTTAACCCTTTCCGTGGCCTTAATGAAGATTGCCTTCTATTTATCTGTTTTATTATAACATGATTTTGAAAGCGATGTCACCGCAAAAGGATATATTTAGAATCACATCTAGTTTAATTCTCAACAGCTGCATATACTGAAACAAATTGGAATAGTGCCCATTCTCGAAATGACAGTGACCCTAACAATGACTCTAACCCTAACCCTAACCCTAATGAACACAGCTAGTGCTTATTGGTTCTTATCTAAGCACTAGTTTTTAAACCGATTGCCAATATGCCTGGATATTTTCAAACTAATAGTTATTTCAGGAACAGACTATGAATTAGTCTGCCTTTGAAACGGAACTTCTCTTTTAATTGCTACACTCTTATTGTCTTTATTATCTTACTTTAGGACATTGGCTTTTATTGATCATCATTTTTATTGTTCTTTTTTGTACTTTACTGGACTCAGTCAGAAGGAAGAGTGGTATAAAATTATTCTTTTCTAAAAGCAAGTTAAATAAAATAAAAGCCATAAATAGAAAAATGAATATAAGCACAGGAAATATCTTGAAACTTGCTATAGGTGCACAATTTTTTCCTTATCCAGTAAGACTTTTTCTCTGGAACTGAACTGTTAAAACATAATAAATGCCGAAGCAAAACAAACTGTTCCGCATGCCCACTCAGGACTCACATAATGTTTAGCTCATTACCTAATAACAACTGAGAACAGTTACATTTAATGCCTTGAAAGACAAGATAGTCAATAAAATATTTATGGACATTGTTAGAAGATACAGTGTTTGAGGAACATAGTGCTTGCTCTTCCTTTCACAGTAATTAGAAATTTAAAAGTGAAATGTGGATAAGGAAAAACAAAACAAATACATTATTATTAAGAGGACCCTCCAATATTTCTCCTAAAGTAGAATTTGAAATAAATTGGTAAGTCCTCCAGGAGAGCTTTGCAGAATGTCTCCAAAATTTCAATAAGACATACTTTTTGTCTGGAATTTTATCTTGCTATATAAGTAGAAAAATAAATAGTGATGCGTTCCCCATTGCTATTTCAACAGCACCATAAAAGCAGTCCTTTCCCCCCCCTCCCAGAACTCATTTCTGACCTGGAAATCAACCATTTAGCCACTGCCTTGCTAACTATGCATTATGTTAATGTAGACTGATTTATGTTTATGTCTTAGACTACATAAACATAGGTTTATATAGGATATATCTAGTTCCAAGATTCATCAATAATTGTGGATATAATGGCCATGGTAGCATGGTGGTTAGAATGCAGTACTGTAGGGCTGATTCACTGTTCACTCCAAGAGTTTTATTCTGGGAGGTTCAAGGTTGATTTAGCCTTCCATCCTTCCAAGGTCAGTAAAATGAGGTCCCAGATTGTCGAGGGCAATATGCTGATTCTGTAAACTGCTTAGAGAGGGTTGTAAAGCACTATGAAGCAGTATAGGTCTAAGTGCCATCATGCCAAATCAGCATGTTGTTAGTGATTCTGAACAATAGCAATTATTGCTTATGTCTCAGAATCGCTAACCACATGCTGATTTGGCTAGCAATGACTATATATATTCATAATTATATGACTGAAAGCCTAGGCAGTCCCCGTGAAATCTATGACAGCAAAATCAGTGTAAAGAAGCAATACTGATAGATATCCATACAGAATCAACAAAGCCCAAAATGACATTCATAACAGACATGATTCCATATAAAGATAATCCTTGGGTTACATCCATTTGTTTAACAACCATTTAAAGTTACAAAGTCACTGAAGAAAAATGTATTTCCTACTATTGTGGTGCCCTTGTGATCATATGATCAAAATTTAGGCAATTGATAACCAGACACATTTACTTTTATACAATATATATCATAGTAATTATCTGTTTGAATTTCATGGATAATTTTAGCAAATTCTTTGCTAAAACCAGGTTTTGCTATACCCAGAATATTCCCTTAGTCAAACAATTTGTCACTGTGCCAAAAGAGATCAGATTAGTTTAGCATGCAGGTTTCTGCTTTCTTAAAGTTCATAAGTGGACTTCTCTGTAATCTGTTGTAGATTTTTGTCTAGAATCATTCTCAAGTGGATGTCAGTGCAACTTTCTTCAAGATGTCTGAATTGATCCTGGGGACTAAAAGGCATTCTTGTTGTGGAGATTAAATTAACTAAATAGAGCCTGCATTCTTCTGTATTTATTTTCTACATTTATTACTTCTACAGAAGTGGAGACATATCCAACTTGCCTTCTTCTGCTGGATTAAATGTATGTATGTATGTATGTATGTATGTATGTATGTATGTATGTATGTATGCATGCATGCATGCAGGTGCGCGCGTGCACACACACACACAAACAAACAAACATGAACTTCAGAGTTCAGTACTTTTATCTTTGAATGGAGAATGGTTATCTTTGAAACCAGACAATTGTCTTTCTGCCTAGGTATGAATAAAAGGCTGTGAATACAATCAACAATGTTGCTTATTGTACATGTTATTATCTAGAAGACACGGATCCTACTAGTGTGAAAAGCAACAAAGAGATCATGGTAAATAGTTTATCTATATAAAGCCTTCTGGATTGTATTTGGTCTACTCTTTGTATAGGCAGTATCAATTTACAACACTTAATCTAAAATTATGACAGTGCTGAAACCTAAGATCGATTTTCACACTTATGGCCATTGCAATGTCCCCAAAGTCACTGATCATAATTTGAGCATTTAGCAATCAACATGTTTTTGCAGATGCAACATCATGGAGGGTCATGTAATAGTCATTTGTGACCCCAGGTCACAAGCAAAATGAATTGGTGAAGATGTGCTTAACGACTCTGTGATTCACTTAGCAACTGTGGCAAAACGATTATAAAATCAGCCATGGGTCACTTAATGACTGTATATTTAACAATAGAAATTCCAGTCCCAACTGAAGTTGTACATTGATGACTACATGGATATAACAAATTGTATATAACATGTAATCTTGTTTTATTCAAGGATTTCTATTAAAATATTTGTTGGCAAGAAACCCAGTGATTGTTATAGAACATTTTAATGAAGTACATTTCTTGTAGGTATCTCCTAACAATTTGGTTTCTTATTTAGGGGAACAAATTTCTCATAACAGTACATTCCCAAATTATTTGCTTATTTTAGTCCCAATAGTATATCTATATGCTTTCTAAAAGAGGAATTGGATAAAGTTTTATTTAAAAAGCTAAATAACAGCAGTTCTCTAAAATAACAAAAAAAAAAGGTTCAAATCTGCTAGAAATCAATGAGCTTTCTAGACAGTAAGATGTATCCAGATAAATATAAAATCATTTCCCTAGTGTTTGAAATATAGTACAACTATAGTGAGGAAAGAAGGAAAGGAAAGATTTAGGTGACATTAGGCGACTAACGTCACCTAAATCTGTTTTTTCAAAGGATCTCTTCATACTTTTATTGTGCATATGGATGCAGATGAGTGATGACAGAAATCATCATCTCTATCAAGTTAGTGCATGGCAACTAAGGCTGAGGCTTTACAGCATGATAGTTTTCTTTAAAAGAAAAAAAACCTTGAAAAATAATAAGGTTGGATGACAATGCAGAGCTAATAAATATCAATGAAATCGTTTATTGGTATATTACTTTCAAGGCATCTATTTCCATTTCTCTCACATGTATCAAATATGCAGTTCCCTCCAGCTTACCCTAAAAAGTTTAAAGAAGGGCTAATCAAGTCATCTGGGAAATAGAAATATATCATCCGGCCTAATTTAGGGTTAGGACAGTGCTAGCAAATGTTTGAGAACTGTCTCTGCCAGATCTATTGCCACTACTGCCCCCACCATTAGGTATAGCAGATCAGCATTGCTCTCAACCGTGGCCAAATTTCAGAAAATTTAAATACAGACTTAGCATCTATTGAGTATGAACCAACTCCAGCACACCACTGGGTTAAAGTTAAGTTAAGAAATACTATTTTGTATTCCCAATCACAGTCTGTTTATTCTGTCCATACAATCTAAAAGACCTTTTTAATATAATACAAATACATAATTATGATTTCTAAAGCCATACCCAACTTAGATTGTTGGGGGCAATAAGCTGACTCTGTAAACTGCTTAGAGGGGGGCTGTAGAGTATTGTGAAGTGGTATATAAATCTAAGTGCTATTGCTATTACGCTATTTAAAGTCTGCATACTTACATATAAGTCTTTCAAAGTCTTAGGGCATCCATCTTCCTATCCTGTTATTATTGGGCACATACAGAATGTGTGATATTTCAAGTTGAATATTTCCATTAAAGTAAGTTTGTTTAGCTGACTGCCTTTCTACCAACAGTGAAAATAAAACTTAAATCTTGAGCTATTGTTTTTGCTAAAGAAGATGTAGAGTGGGGAGTTCTATTCTGTCTTTTTGCTTGATGTGCTTCAATTTTGATTTGTATTTTATCTTATATTTGACTCTTTTTGTCCTTTTGAATTCTTTCAATAGATCTTGAGATGTAAGCTCAAGAAATTAAAAAGTTAAATTATGAATACTGTCTTAGACCACTACAATTTTTATTACTTTATTTAATGCCTCACTGACATATTCACAGGCTGCAAAATTAAAGATAAGGCTATGTTCTAATACTAGATTTTCACATTCTGAAACTTAATGTCAATTCTCAAGTTATTCATTATTGGGAGATAATTGTAGAGATAATTCACAACCCTTCAATTTTCTTATTTTTGACAAACTCTGTAGGTATTGATTTTAAAACTTTTTCCTATTAGATAAGAATATCTTCAATTCCATGTTCTCTTCAGTCTTTAACTTTGCATTTCTAATTCATTTTATTGATAATAAATATTTATAAAGTCTAATTGTGGTCTTTTGTTTTGTTTTGCAGGATTTAGCCATTACCTTCTTTCATCTACATAATTGTCTATGAAACCAAAAATGCTGCTGTTCAAATGGAGATATCGCTAAATGTTGTATTTGTAAACACTGTGAATGACAATAAATGGTATTCAACATTTCACATAGAAACTGACAGAAATTCAATATATTACCTAATTGATTTAAAGTACAAAGCCCCCAAAGCAGGGGTGAAATTCAGCAGATTCTGACAGGTTCTGAAGAACCAATAGCGGAAATTTTGAGTAGTTCGGAGAACTGGCAAATACCACCAGAGTGGGGAGGGAATTGAGATTTTGCAGTATCTTTCCCCTGCCATACCCACCAAGCCACGCCTACAGAACCGTAGTAAAAAAAAAAAATGAATTTCATCACTGTCCCAAAGCCCTAAATTACATCTTATTGAACCTACTTTATATCAAAAAGTAAACCATTTCAGATATAATGAGGTAAAATAAGAATAATGCTTCATATTAAAAGATTGCTTTTGCATTGTCCTAAAATTATTATGGGAAAATGTAATTATGAATAATAATTGTACTGTGAAATAAATTTTACTATTTTCAGATGCCCATATATTTTTAAACTACGTACTTGCTACATGGACCTGACAAAGAACAAAAATGGATTATCCTTGCCCTTGGCTTTTAAAAGAATAGTGCTTAAACACTAGAAGGGCAAATTTATGGCCCCAATTATTGAGTGGAGTAAAGATTAGAGTGATATATGAATGATTATATGGTTACATTATTACAAAGAATTACAGTAAAATACAGCCACTATTGAAACATTTTAATTTTAGATATTTATATACCTTTGAGACACTCCTACTATATGTTGAATTTTCTTGCCGTTGACACATTATTTCTTTTTCTTTTTTGTTCATTTTGTTGTCATTTTGTCCTTCTGTTTTATTAACCTTGAAATATTTTTACAGATAGCACAAAACTACAAAAATGAGCTTTTTTTGTAATTGTAGAGTATGAGATAATTTCATAATTGTACCTATGTTTGTTGCAAAGAAAATTGGAAGCTTCTTTTTTATTCATTTTTCTTTTGCTTTTCTTTTTCTTTTTTTCCACTTTTATTTATTAGTGTGTATTGCTTTTACATATTTGTACAATTTTTAATTACAAATTATTTTAAGAATGGGCATGTACTAAAGATTGTGTCATAGATACAGTTTCACTTTAGCTGGACTTGGAGCTTGGACTTCGTAATTTGCTTCAGAATCTGTTCTCTCCCATGTCTTTGCTGTTATAAGGAAGACTTTCCATCTCCTTGTATCAACAATTTGATTTTTGTGTACTGTCTCTGATGACTTACATGTATATAGTATCATTTTATCTGTTTGAAGACTTTGTTACCAATAAATAAATAATTGGAAAGGCAGAAATTGAAAAATCTTCATTTCTGTTTTGTAGGCTATCCTGTTCAAATATGATTTTCTCTTTACAGTTTCCAGCTTTGGAATTTTAGTCTTCAACCACCATTAGCACATCTTGCTTATATAACTTTTGATTTCAAATTTAATTTGATCTATAAAAATAATCTGATTTTCTTCTGTAACAATGATTGAAATATAAACTTTGATAATAAAAGGACTATCTGAATGATATTATTTGGTCATTGTTTACATTGTACCCATATACTGTCAAAATTCATGTTAAACAGTACCTTCTAATTTTTGTTTGAAATTTTTGTTTTTTCTTTCCAAATAAAAAAGAGGGAGTAATTTATAAAAAATACTTCAGAATAAAAGTGAATAGGATATATTCTAAATTTATTAGAAAGAGATCTTGTAGCATTTCACTGGAGAAACAGAACATTAATCAATGTATAAAAATTATATAACTATGTACATGTCCTTACATTAGTGAGGGCATTTTTGATTCCAGAACATGGCCAGAAAATGTTAGAATTCTACTACATTCAAGCCCAAATATTTAATGTATGCATGATTCAGTGTGCAGACATGATGTATTAGTTACATCCTTGTAAGCTACAGTCAATCACACCGGTGTAAATGTACAATAAGAATAAGGTTGAAATCAGTCCAGATTCTGTTCTGTATATATATATTGGGAATTTCCCATTTATATTTAATTTTTAGATTTTCATCGCCTTTTTTTTAAAGAGGGAAAAATAGTCAAGAATCTTGTGTCCAGATTTAATTTACTATATTGGACCTTTCTTTGCAATGCCTCTGTGCAATCACAAAACTTCCATTGCACTCATGCAGAAACTATATCGATGCTGCTTTGTGTTCTACCATGAACTGTTTCTTTACAGTTTTTCGAGTGGAACCATCCTCTGTGTGTGAATCTGTGAAGCATGAGGCAATTTCTTTTCATTCCTGTCGAGCATAACAACTTCAGTCAGAAAAGTATGAAAACTTTCTTCTGCATGTGCTTCCTTCACAGCTCTTGTGAAGATTATTATGGAACAATATAGACCGGGTGAGAGCTGTAACTGTGAAAACTGAGTATATGATATATAGAGTCAGAGAGTAAGAAAGGAATCATATAGTTTATCTGATCCCAACCCCCTATTAGGTGCAGAATCTCAGCACATCATATTTGTAGTCACATCCACTGGCTGATAATACAGTTAGGAAGGTCTTCCTGATGTCTAATTTGAATTTACCTACCTCCTTATAATTTTTTAGTCCTACCCTCTGGGTTAATCCAGAATAAATCCATTCCCTTTTCAATATGGCAGATCTTTAGATCTTAACTGCTATCTCTTCTGTAGGTTAAACATACCTAGATGCTATTTTAACATGGCTTGCCTCATTCTGCTACTTTTGCATGCCAAATGCAAAAGAGAATAGTGAAATTAAAACCTTGACAGGTGATTGGTGGTTTGTTCTTTCAAAAATGACCTGAGATCATCACCAAGAAAACAGTTACTTGATTTGACAATTAACACACTGAGTTATCTGCCTTCCATTTTTAGCATTTCCTTTTCCCCAGTTACCATCTATAAATTTTCTTAAAAAGTCAAGTTGATGGTGGCCACTGGATTTCTTTGTTTTTATATAAAACATTGGTGGCTTTTCTCCTAATCTATGATAATAATTCCTTTTCACCATTTTTTTTTGTTATATGCAGATTCCTTTCGGGGTTTTGAAATTAAATCTAGATTTGGATAGCTAGGCCTTTGAGGCTATGCCACAGTACTGTAATTATCTGATTTATATAGAAAAAAAGATAGTTAATAAATTTTTAACACAAAAAGATAATTATATTGATAATTATGAAGATATCAACTTCTCTTTTTCCTGTTAAACTATTCCATTATATTCTTGAAGAAGGTTATTTTAATGCTTTGTTGCTAGTATGCTAAATTATGGAACCTTCTATAAAGGTAGAATTTGCTAACACCCCAAAATGTAAAGAGAGTCTTCAGAATATGAGTGCAATAAAGGTCCAAATAGGTGAACAGATAAACCAGGGATGTAGTATATCATGAAGTAAAAGACCCTTTTCAAATTTAATTGACAGCATTATTGGTGAGTGTAAAAGCTATTGCAGTAGATGACTCTTTGGGAGTGAGACCCTTTAGACAACTATTGGCCGCAATAGGGAACCTAGACAATTCTTTTATTTTATGTACAGTATAACCAATATGGTTCAGTTACTATGAACATGGCTGCATGTTGTTTTCCTCTTTATAAAAATAGATTACATAGTTTGATTACATTAATCTTTTCAGAAACCATACTATTTTATTCTCTTTCAACTGCTGTTAACTTGATGATTTCTGATCAGTAATTATCATAAAGTTAATACAGTCATATTTCAATTTAATGATTGAATTTAATGCATTTGAATTTTAAACTCCATTTTTGGTGGAATGCCAGGTTATAAATTCAATAAATTAATGAATAAATATTTTCATCTTACAATTTGTCATTTTGTTTTATATACTTATCTGACCTCCAAATAATTGACTTGTTTTCTTGGCCACTACCCTAATCATTCATTTATGAATATCTTTACACAGTTCACCAGTTAGCAAATTCTGTTTCTAACTCATGTATCTTAAATGGACATTAGATATAGTATATATGAATTGCCTTTTTGTGAGATGGAAAGTCTCTGGGTGTGTACAAATGTGTTTCAGGAAATAAATAATAATATGAAGGCTAAGATTTGTGAAAGAGCTAATCCACCTATCCACGAAGACACTCATTGTCTCCTTTAATTATTTCATGGGGAAATAATTGATTATTGGGGATTTTAATTATTGAAAATGGTTGCAGTCTAATGCTCTTAAAAATCTGCAGTATTTTTGTTCATGTTTCAAATAATATTTTGAAGTGATTGGATTATTGAGGTTTTTATTTCAGCTTTAAGGGGTAGCATGAGATATAATGTAAAAATATAATCAGGCCATAAAGATGAGGGAACACATATTTACTAGCAGATACTCCTTCAAGATTATCCTAATGGAAACCACTTGATTATACAATGCAGTTTTTGCCTAGTACTAGGTTAGTTGAGTGTAATTCAGAATTTAATTGTGAATTGTGGAGGGATTGGCCTGAATGACTTATTCTGATTTGGATAGAGAGAGGGAAGATATTGGTTATCCTAATATGATTTCCAAGATTCATTGGTCTATTTCTGATGTGTGAAGAGACAATAACCAAAAACTATCAGAGTCAGTAAAAAGACACAGTTCAGCAATCTCCATGATTTGAATTGCTATACCAGATGATGTGCTAATATATTTGCACTGTATCCAATGACTTTTCTATGAGGCCTCATTGACATTTGTATATTTCAAATTGGTTGCACTGGAGATTTCTATGCTCATGCCTAACCATCTCAATATTATGAGTTCAAATTAATAGTCCCATTTCAATTCATTTTTGAAAATATATGTACAGTATGATGGGTTACATACGATTTACTGTTTTTTCTAGGAAGCACATGTAAGTGAACAGGAAATGAAAATTAACTACTGCAATGAAGTCATCCTTATGTAGTCAGTTCAGAACTGCTCTCTCAGATTCTATTTGATATGGAACTTCAGACCAGAGAAGCTGTAGATGCACTTCTACTGAATCTCTGCTCAGTCAGTGGAATAAGGAGGAAACCACGATGATTAATACAATATCTTATAAATACAATACTATGTTTCATACAGTAATGGATAAAATGTATTTTCTCCTTCTATCAAAATTGCATCACTTAGTGAGGCTATTTGTGTGATTATGAAATTTATTGATATATTTATATTTTATTGATTTTATTGATATATTTATATTCAGCTCAGATTGATCTTTATGATCAACCCAGTCAAACTCTCTCTCTCTCTCTCCCCCTCTCTCCCCCTTTCTCTCCCTCCCTCTCTCTGTGTGTGTGTTTGTGTCCTTCAGAAGATCATCAATGTTGTCCTTGGTCTTCCTTTTCACCTCTATGTATCCATTTCTCCTTCATAAGTTCATCTACTTGTTTGTATATTTCTACATTCCATGATGCATTATGCAATCTAAACATATGTATACTGGGAATAATTTGAGTTCTCAGACAACAATATAGCATCATCTGTATACAGAAGTACATGAATATTCACATCCAGAGACTATGCACTTATACCATCACTATAACCATCCCTTATATGTTTATCCATCAATACATTAAACAATAAGGCACCATACCCTGTTGTTTTATTCCTTATTTAATGCAAAACCACTCACTAAGTATTAAATTTATTCAAATACATGCTCCAATTTCATCATGCTCTTATTTCATTCAACAACCAACTTTTAACTTCATATTTGCATAAAGCCTCCCCTAATTATGGATATTTACCTTGTTATTTCTAAATTAACAAGCATATAAAAGATTTTTCACATTCACACATTTCTCAGTGACTTGCTGAAGGTAAAAAAAATGGCCTGTCAAAAAGCTATCTGAAAGTATTTCTGTCAGAATTCTCAAATTCCTGCCGGGGGACACTTAGAAAACTGCTCCCAATGTAGTGTTTGCATTCACTCTTGTTAACTTTCTCTTTATGAAGGAGGACAGTAATGGGAGTCCACTAATCCTGAGGCACAGACGTAGTCTTCATTTTATATAACTTTTATTGTTTTATCAATGTATAAAATAAAAATAAATAGGAAATTAAGGGAAGAAAAAAGGAAGTGGGAAAGAAAATGTGAGGTATAAGGGAACAAAGAAAAAAGGCGTTGACTTCCACATCTTTTTAGCACAGTGCAAGATAACATTACAGCCTCAACTTTTTACTTCACACATTAGTATAACTAGCCATTTCTACAACAACATATCTACCGTGTTTACCCGAAAATACAACTGGGTCTTATTTTCTTTTATTTATTTATTTATATTTGGTGCTTCTAGACCGCCCCCTCTCCCAAAAGGGACTCGGGGCGGTTTTTACCTACAAAATATGGCTTGGGCTTTATTATGGGGGGAGGGTTTATTGTTTTGGGGTTGCCGGGCGGCTGCTCTCTTGCGAGTGGGCTCCCAAAGAGCTGGGCACAGCCTCATGGGCGAATGGCTGTGTTGCGTTGTCGCAGCAGCACAACACAACAGCCATGAAGCGACCACGCTCAAGAGCAGACACCTGGAAAAAACCCTTTGCATCCGGGCACAGCACCATTCACTGACCTAGGAGTATTGCCAAGCCGCGTGAGCGCCTGTTCGCCACTGCCCCGCTCCTGCGGCTTGCCGCCTTCCAAATGCCAGTGAATGGCACTCTGCATGGCTGGAGAGGGGGTTGCGTGAGCAACTGTTCTGCTCTCGCTCACCCACCTCCCAGCCTCACGATGCATGGCCCAGCTCTCATTACTGAGCCAGGGCACCTCCGCCGCTGCCGCCATCCCAGTCTGGATTTTTCCGCGGCTTCCAACCTGAGTCTTTTGGCAGTGGCCACTCTGAGCACACACTCTATGGTTGTGGGCCAGATGCCTACATAGCGCAACACAGCCATTTGCCCCTGAGGCTGTGCCCGGCTCTTTGGAAGCCTGCTCGCAAGAGAGCAGCCGCCTGGCAACCGCCCTCTTCAGCAGGGCACAGCGCTGCTCACCAACCTAGTGGTATCCCAAAGGCACCAAGCAACACGATCACCTTTGCCTCCCCCCAGGTTCCCACGGCTTGGCACCTTCGGGATACTGCTAGGTTGGTGAGCGGCACTGTGGCTGGCCGGAGGTGGGGGGTTGTCCAGGCGGCTTATATGCGGGTGGGTTGGTGGGGGGTTATATTTTTGCCCACCAGAAAAATGTGGCATGGCTGTATTATGGGGACATGTTGTGTTTTTCAGGGAAACACGATATCTAATTGACAAAATCAAAGTCAAAGTTTTGTTTTTTTTCTTTATAAGCACAAAATCCAGAAGTGATATCCAAATGAAAACCGTAAATATATTCTCCTCTTTGAATAGAACAAACAATTTAACCAGAGGTGGGTTGCTGCCGGTTCAGCCCACATCGGCTGAAGCAGTTGTAGCAGCTGTGGGAGGCTCTGCCCACATGCCCAGAATGCCTCTGTGCATACGCAGAAGGATCACCAGCACATGCAGGAGCGTGCCTGAACCGGTAGTAAGAAAATTAGCAACCCACCTCTGAATGCAACCATTAGTGCTTTCTCTTCCTTGCTAATGAAATAATATATATTTCTATTTACTTAATAATATTTATAAACTATCACCATTTATATTAATAAAAATCACTGTATTTTTTCAGATTCTTTAATCTTAAAGGGGAAAATAAATTTTTTATCCATTTTAAAACACTAAGCTTTTCTTTAAAAACATTTATAAAATTAAAACATTCTGCTACATCTTTTTAAAAAAAACTTCCTCTTAGCATACATATTTTAAAATTCACTTTGAGACCAATAAAATTCCAACTAGCAATACCACTAGCAATAACACTTAGGCTTATATACCCCTTCATAGTGCTTTACAGCCCTCGCTAAGCAGTTTACAGAGTCAGCAAATTGCCTCCAACAATCTGGGTCCTCATTTTACCCATCTCAGAAAGATGGAAGGTTGAGTCAACCTTGAGCCTGGTGAGACCCAAACTGCCAAATTGTAGTCAGCCAGCAGTCCGTAGAAGTAGCTTCAGTACTGCGCTCTAACCACTGTGCTACTGTGGCTCATTCTCCAATTAACTCTTTAAATTTAGATCACTCCCTCCAAGTAACCCTGATAGAATATTTTCTTCTTCTTGTTGTATACATCCTTTTTAAAACTCTAGATTTTCCTTTAAGCTAATACATCTTTTTCTTTAACTTTTTATTAACATGCATATTTTCAAATAATATTTTACAAACTTTAGGAATATACATACATACATACATATCTTATATTAAATATAAAAGAAAATACATTTTCAGACTTTAGATTAAGACTTTCAATTACAAATATCAAACTGATGAGAGTCCTCAAACTGCCAGTGGAGGGCTGCTATAAACTGGTCATACTTTCGTAGTTGGGGAACATTGTCATTGTGAAGAGAAACCATCCACTGTGCTGCATCTCATTCCAGGGCCATGATGATACATCTCACTTTGGCAGTTTCTGATCCCAATTCTTCTCCATACTCCAGACTTGAGCTAGGAAGAATCCCAGTGATTCCCCCCCCCCCCAATTCACTCCCAGAAGCAGCACTTTAGAAGCCTGTCATCTTTGGATGAGCTATCACAGCTGCTACTGGTGGTGGCTATGTGATTGCACCTAGCATCATGCCCTGGGGGGGGGCAATGGAGGCCGTTGCAGCCACTGCAGATGTGGCCACTCCTGCTGCCTGGTTGGCCTCTCCACTGCATTGCTGGATGGACATCTGGGCAAGCATTTCTCTGGCTCTCTGGTTTTCGATTGCGTCTTGCAACAGATACAATGATGGGTCATCATGAGGTTCTCACGGTCAGGGCCAAGGCCAGGGCCAGGGGGGCATCTTGCCATAGTCCCCTTAATGCCCCTCTGCTCTTCAGGATCCTCAATGGCTCCTGGCAAAAGTCATCCCTAGTAGATGCACCTCAATGTCCTTCAGTCATCCCACAATTAGCTACAATCTGGCTTCAAACTGGCTCCTCATCAAACTCCAGCTCTTTGAGCCATTCCACCTCATCTCAAGTGTGCCATGGCCATGGGAGTATTTCTCCCATGGCTCCAGATTCTTCCCAGTCACTCCTGTGGGTTGACATCAAGTGCTCAGCTTCCACGGTAGACCATGGTCTCTAGGTTGGCTGATAAAGAAGATCTTGCCTAATGTCAGGTCTGCTTCCATTCAAATTTTAAGAAAAAAAACACCCAACTTTGGATTTAGAGAAGAGATATTTTTTTTACTAAGAATGAACTGATAGCAGCAAAAGCAAGGCAAGATCTGGGGGAAAATCCGTGTGAAAGTTACAGATTGAAAGTCACCCCAAATCTCTCCCCTCCCCCGGGATTCAGCCCAGAAAGACCAATCAGTGTGCAATATGATGTTATCGGAAACCTCTTCAGCAGATGTTGTATGTCTCTGGACACCCAGGATGGCCTTGGAAAAGTCCAAATATCTCCACTCAGTTCATGGGTAGCAAACCTCCCTTTCAATTGTCACAGGAACACTTCATACCAGCTCACTTCCCTATCCCAAATGGCAACCCCTCTCCCTCCTGGTTTCTATGGTAGCTAAAGGCAATCAAGCTGCAAACCACACTTTGAAGATCCGGCTGACAGAATGGTTCAATCACTTCCAGTGATCTCGACACTGTACAGACATTGATGCAGCCCCAAACCACAGTGATTTTAACTGTCACCTACCAAGACACTGTATCAAAGGTAGCATTGCTAAGCCAGGTACCATTTATCATGTACCTGGTTTTTTTTCCTGCCTAAGTACAGAAATTTACAGTTGTTAACATGGAACATTGTAACGGATAGGGTTCAAATCTATCAAGGTTCCTTTGAATCTTCAACATGTCTTCTAGGGTGTTAGTTTTGTATCATCTACAGATTTTATGAGCATGCCATCTATCATCTACTTAGATAAGTAAATAATGATGATTTTAAAGAGCGCTAAGTCCAGGATAAATTTTTGTGGTACCTCACTACATATATCTCTCCACAGACCCATTAAGAGTCACAAGCTAGCTATGATTGTTCAGCCAATTGGTTTTTCCTCTGGTAGTGGGGCCATCCACCCCACAGTGTTCCACTATCAAGACAAAGCCTATGGTCTAGTTAATGTCTTGCTGAAGTCTAAGTACACCATATCTGCAGCATTCCCTTGGTCCGCTAACCTAATCACATCATCAAAGAAAGCAGTAAGATTTGTTTGGTATAACCTTTTTTTAACATATTCACACTGGCTTCTAGCAATCACCAATTAGTTTCTAAGTACAGTTAAGTATAGATGCTACAACTGGAGAAATAACAAAATATGGATGTGGTTTGCTAATGACATAATTCTATCTTGTTTAAGTATATGTGAAGACTCTATCGGTGCCTCAGGATTTTTTCAGTAGCATAATCAAATCGAGTATTAAATTTGTATGAACCATTTTTGAATGAAAAAGGGAATAAATAAATATAATGTCTTCCTTGGGTTTTCATGCAATCTTCCTGGAGCAAAAACAATCCCAACAAAAAATGATGTCTGTTGTATTACTAAAAAGGCACCAATACGAATGCTTCATAGATAATTCCACCTACCAGTATGTAACAGTATGCTGTTATAGTTTTCTCTCTGATAAACAAATTATTTCCTTTAGAATTTTTTTTCAGCACTTGCCATTATTCATAGAAGCAGCATGTTGACATCTTTTACTTCCAGCTATTCCCCAGTAGACTTGCATGATTTTTAAGCTACTTCTGGATCTAAATTTAGCAGTTACTTACATATTCTGTAATTTGCTGTACAATATCATTATATATTTTATTCTTCAAAGACTCTTCATATTTTTATTGGCATTGTATTCTGAACTTGGCATCTCGCTAGGATGCTACTACACTTCTATAAAGTTCTTATCAAAGCATACGGCTGGCAAGAATTAATATTTGATTTACGAGAGATTCATGGCTATTTTGCTTGTAAATTCAGCTATGATAAATAAGAACTGTGCAAAATCATTTCCAAACATTTATTTTACCCCTGATGAGAATTTTAATCAAAAAAGGAAGGGTGCCCAATGCCCATTGTTATATATTCATATACTTAATCTACACTTATATGTATAAGTCTAGAGTGAATTTTTCAAAATAAGATACCCCATTGATTTTTACAGATACTTCTGTTTCACAACTACTGAATTTTTCCATCAACTATCTACAAAAGCAATTTATAAATGCTATGATTTGCCATTGCATTAATTAATTAATTAATTAATTTTACTTGCCACCCCTCTCACCATTGGGGCAACTGTGGGCAGCTTACAACATGAAAATGAAACTATAAATATATACCATATATAGATGTGTAAAATCACCTTAAAATCACATTAAAATAGCAGTAAAATACAAGTTATAACTAAAGATGGGGAGGAAGGGAGCCCAATATATGGAGAGGGGAGGGGGGAAACTGCTCTTAGTCAATCAACTGTCTGCAGTGTAATACTCCCTCATTGGCATCCTAAGCCAACTGGTGAAATCAAGTGTTCAGGCTTTCACAAAAAGTCAGAAGAGTGGGAGACAATCTGATCTCAGAGGGCAAAATATTACAAGGGCCCAGGGCCACAGCAGAGAAAGCTCTTCTCCTGATTCTGCCAGATAGAATTCTTTGACTGAAAAGATCTGCAAAGTATAGAGTAGATTTCAGTAATCCAAGCATGAGATGATTATGGCTTGAATGATTGAGTGCAGGGACTCCTGATTGAGGAAAGGCTGCAACTGGCATACAACATGAAATTGTGCAAAGATTCTCCAGCCACAACTACCACTTGCTCTTTGTGCAGAAGTCATGAGTCCAGGAGAGTCCCCAAGTTGGTGGATAGTGTCTGGGATAGTGTCACCCCATCGAGAGCTAAAGATGCCAAAGTCCCAGATTAAGCAGAGAATATATCAGGATAAACAATCCTAGTAAAAGCATTGAGAAATAGATTATTGGAGTCTAAAGAGACAAGCATAAATTATTAAGGATAAAAAAGCATGGTACTCTGACCTTATTTTGCTTTGGTGGAGGAAAGGAGAAGAAAGAACTTATCTTTCTGAAAGGAGCAGCCTATCTGCCTTTTAAACAGTATGTAATATGTGAAGCTGATGAGCAGAGAGCAGCAGTTCCTATGCCAGAGAAAATCATTTCTGTCAATAACTATCACATGGATCCCAAGGCTATCAGAAGTTCATCACTTTTGTAGAAAGGCTGCAAAAAGAACAAGCACGAATTTAAAATGAAGAGCATATCAGTACGTAAGAGCTTAGATCCCTGTATACTTCAGTAAACAAACCTTCTGGGTTTATTTTTTTCAATAAATTGATTAATATAACTGGGTCAAGTCTGTGAAACTGCTGCAAAGTAAGGCACATCTTGAATAGTGGGTTAAGAGTCTGGAGATTCAAGGTTTGTAAAGTCTGAAACAGTGAAAGAGAACAAAGGATCAAGAGTCTCTAGCTTGCTCCTACTATTGCCAAATGTTCCTAGTAGATAAAAGGTGCACAGCTAAATACTTCAGGAGCTGCACCTCCAGTAGTGATTACAACTGCTTACAATTAGTGTATGTGCATTTCATTCTATCCCATTCTTGAAAACACAAGCTTTATTTCAGAGCTCAGTTTACATGAATTTATGGGCAACCCTACACAATTCTGTTGAGTGCTTTCCCACTCTCTTAAATGAAACTCAAGACAGATAACAATGACAGCTTATTATAGTCACAAAATTAAAGGATTTTTGAAGCAACACTCAGAGGGCCTTCGTGACAATTTTTGCTTCATTCCTTGCCAATTTTATTGGGTATTCATGTTGCATAATATTTTCATGTATTTATGTGTGATAAATTTCACATCGTTCTCACTACCACTATAAAACAAGTTATACTCTATCTGTCATGTGGGATTATATAATGTACTTTTAAAGCTAATAAATATGTAACTAGCATACAAACTGTAGGTAGGGTTTACCGAGGTCTACGAAAAATGTATGCTTCACAGTCTGTCACAAGATTCACTGATGTTCTCAACTTTTGATGAAAGGCATAATTGATTAAAACTCATTCTATTCAATTGTTTAAAGGTTTGTAATATATTTCATTATTTGACCTTAGATGCAGTTACTACAAGGACATAATCCTACAAAGCATAAAAATGAAGCAGGAACAAAAGGAAGCAATTCAAAATATAGAGTGATTTGAAGGTTCTGGCATCTATAATTAAATGAATTTGCGTGCATTCAACATTCATCTCTCATTTAAATGAAAAAAGAGAATAGTCATCTTTTTAGGATTTCATTTATACATTCCATCTCTTCTTCCTGCCTGATAACACTTCTGAATATTTTTATAGGCTACTGTTCCTATTGAAAATGAAATTCACTTATCCAAAGCAAATGTAATTATATAGAAAGATCATAAAATATAAGATTTTTAAGATGATATCTTCTTTATCTAGATGGATTATTTTCATGCATTCATCATTATAAATGTATAGAAATGCTGAATTGCAATAAGAAGAATGTGGTCAGAATGCAGCAGAGGTGAATGATAATACAATAGGTCACACAATAGCAAAAAGGTAAACACTTAAAGGAACATGCAAAATTGGGGTATATGGGATGTTGCTGATGAAAATATTTGAAGAAGAAAACTGTTGATATCTTGCAATAGCAAACATTTTTCACTTGCTTTGTCCTTTTGGATTCTTTATAGCACATTTTTTCCAGGTCACAGTAACAACCGTGAGAATTATTAAAGAGAGATGAGGAGGTGTCTCACTCTCCCAAGAAATTTCATTTCTTTCATGAAACTTCTGAAATGTTTCTTCTGGCTGTAAAACATATCTACTTTGATCTTTCACTTTGGACTAAGTTCTCTTGACAGGGTGAATTCTTGACCTATTGGGTGCTGTAAAAGTGGAGGTAAAGTGGAAATACTTGTTTTTTTCCCCCTTTCAATTTTTATCTAGTGAAGAATGAAAGAATGTCCTTCAAAATAGCTCTTCAGTATTATTAACAGAGGTGAGGATATGAATCCAATTCCAGTGAATTATTTCTCACAACAATCCTTTGATCAAAAGAAGATACTGGATTGTGAATTACATTCAGTCTGTAAATATTTTTTTTAAAAAAAGCAATATACTATACTACATCTCAGTGTATTATTTTTTATAATTGACATGTAAAAATATACAACTCTGAAAGTTTTTGAACTACAACTCTCAGCAGTCCCACCAGCGTGGCTAATGAATGAGGTGTGGAAATTGTATTTGAAGCATCATAAGATTACTTTCTACATTGATTTAACAGTATGAAGTGAAAGTATCTTGCTTTTTTCTGCTGTTCTATGTCATGTACAATACATCTCAAGTGTAATGCTGTCAGAATATCCTTAAATATTCATATAATTCCCAAAGAGACCTTGGGGCCTTGAATGACTCTTTCTTCACCAATGTGACAGTAGCAAAATATGACAGGGGGGAAAAAAGGGAGGGAAGCTTTCTCCTTCAAATTAGATTCAACTACTGGGGTTTTCACAAAAGGAGAGATCCTTCAAGTTCTCTTAGCAACAAGATTGAAACCATCTTCCAATATTTTTTTTAATATCACCTAGGTGTCTACCGAATAATTTTTTTTGCTACATTTTAAGAGATAAATCAGTAGAAATAAAAACTAATAATTATAGTTCAGTAGAATGTTTAAGAAAAAATCAGTCGAATAAGGACTAATAATTATAGTTCAGTAGAGTTTTAATTTTTAAGGGATGCTGAACAAAGTTACACTATCTTTATAGTTAAATTAGTGACAGAAATATTAGCAATAATCTTACAGATAAATAGTTAGTCCCGAGAAGTGAATATATAGGTTAAAAATGGTTTATTAAATTTATTTTTGTATGATATAGCTTTTACTCTTTCCAATCTGGTACATTTGTCTAAGAATATTAAAAAAGAAATGGAAAATTAGATATGGTATGGGATTATTAATCTATACCCATCTACAAAAATAATAACTAGCATATTAGAAATATAATATGTACATCTTAACATTAATTTTTGAAATATATATTTACATCTAAATAGTGCTCCAATGTGGAAAAATGGGATAGTTTATATCAAGTTGCATCATTTAAAATTAATGATCTTTTTAAATTTCAGATTCTCCCCCCCGTGTGTGTGTATGTATGTACACACACACGCACACACACACACACACACTATACACACTATACACACATATATATGTATACACAATTTGACAGGGAAAAACATTTTTTAAATTATGAATATTGTACAATTTATTTTGGAAAAGTCAGTGAAATAATGGATGTAATTTGAAAACATTTGATATTTGGACAATAATTTATTTTTCCTTTGCAAAATCAAAATAAATTCAAGAAGGGCATTTATGTATTTATGCCATTTCTTTACTAACTCCTCTGATTATAATCCAAGCTTTTACATTTAAGATTGAGTAGCAAATTTGAAACTATAGAAAGAGAAGTTTTCATACAGAATAAGATAATTTTTGTGAAGGTTCAGTAGCTTAGGAAGAGGAGGCAGACAATAAATGATCAATAGGTTTACTTGAGAAGGTATCTTTTAAATTCCAAAGGTAGAAATAATGTTCTTTAAATCAGCAGTGAAATAAAATAAAGATTTCAATAGGAATCAAAAGAACAATTTAAAAGGATTGTTACAGGACTATTTACTTTAAAAACAACAACAACAACAAATCATAGAAAACAAGATTTGCCTTTATTAACAGTATATTTGCTACAGAATTGAGGGATAGTTTTATTCAAGGCTGGAAATCCTCTCACACAGAATGATCATAAGCTAGTAAAATGAATGTGAAGAAAACTTATATCAAAATATATTACACTTGTTAAGAATATGGTACACATCTGAGAGAGAGAAAAATATATGTTTAATTTAGGCCTAATGCTTTTTCAAAAATTGAAAATAAGCCCTACATATAGTTCAATAGAGTCTGCATTTTATTTAAAAGGAAAACCACAGGTCCATAATTAATCTATTCAATTACTTATGAAACCAGTCTGTTGACAGGTATTACTTTTTTAAGCAAACCTAGTTTTTTAACTTGCTATTACATATTTCTATGGCCCTTATCTTGCTATTCTGACAAATGATCAGAGCACAGAAAAAAGACCTTGACAATAACCTTCTTTACAGTATATGTCAGCTTGTGCTTAATATGCACAGACGTTATAATGAAAACATTAAGTGCAAAAGTGGTGAAGTTACAGTGCAATTGACAGAGTTTAAGAAAAAAAACAAAAGTGCAGATATCAAAGGTAGATTTGTTGGAGCTAGACAGGTGCATAGATAAATAGATGATAGATAGATGATAGATAGGTTGATAGGTATGTCACGATGTTAAAAAGTTTGCTAGGCCTGAACTGCCTAAACTGACACTCAAGAGTTAAACTAAGAAAGTTTTATTGCGCAGGTCATAAAACAAAAAGTTCTTATCTGAAAGTGATTTATTGCGCATGCGTTTACACATTCCAGAACTAAATTCCTTTCTTCTTTGTTCGGCTGCCAGCTTGGCAGACGTAGCTTTCATTATCAAAATGTAACCATTAGTTATTTTCTGTTTCACTTACTTTTATTATTTTATTATTAAAGTTTGTTTATTAATTAGAATACTTTTAAAGACTTTTATTTTTCTCAATATCTCAAAAGATATGCGGAAGGGAATCAGCCACGATCCATTGATCTCAGATTTCCCCAGGGCATTTTTTTCCCCTGACAAGGTAGATATTCAAAGTACATTTTATTGGATAGATGAAAGAAGTTATCTCCACTATCAGACTGATTGATGGAATGGATAACTGAATAAACAAATGAATATCAAAAGTTAAAATGAACTGTCTGATAAGAGGGAAAGATTGAATATTAGATTCTGATCAGTTATTATTTCATTTAAAATTATTGCTCCAGTTATAACCCCTTGAGAGACCAAGCACATATTTGGATGTCAAAGGGAAAAATGCAATGTAGTATGTGATGGCACAAACATAACAGCTGTCAAACAGCATCTGTTTAACAAAGCACAGAGAAAGTTTTGTTTCAGTAATCTATGCCCTGGTAACCTCTTAACCAGATTACTGCAATGTGTTTTACTGATGACTTATTCATGTAGCTTTTTTGGCAAAGTTACAAATGATTTGTCTGGTATATCATTTCAATTTCCCATTGAACCAACAGATCTTAAATGCCAGGTGGTTTCCCCATTTGTGTACAAAGCAAGATGACTCAGCTTAATGTCTGAAATCAACTGAGGTAAACTGAGTGCTAGTACTTACTACAGGTAAGTAGTAAGCATAACAAAAAAAAGATAAAAGCATTTTAACTGATAGGAAGGTAGAAGTAAATTCTGCAAATTTATGTGCTGAAAACAAGTAGTATTCCTTATCTGTTATTCTTTCAAATAACTTTTCTTAATAATAAAGAACAGAATACAAATGAAAGCCTTCCTTGCTACTTCTGTCCCACTTACTCATCTTGTCAAAATTAGGGGGGGATATAGAGGGTAGAAAAGACATCTGATCTTTGTCTACTCTCCACATTTGTTGTCTCTGTTTTGAATGGCAAGAGAAAATTGAGGGATGGGTAGAAATGTGTCTTTTGATATCAATTCTCCATGCACTAAAATATTCCACTTCCTCTAATTCTCTTTCCATGAAGTGAACTGAAGTATAGTTTAACTGCCGGTGTCACCTAAAGAGCCACATTCTCTTATTTGTTTTCCCTGGCACTTACCAATCACATGGGACATTGATGAAAGCTGATGGCTTAAGAGAAGCTCCTCCTGTCCCAATTTTGACATCTTTCTAAGTCCTAATGGGAACTATTGGCAAATGAAGTGGGAAATGGCCCTATAGTACAGTGTAAAAAGTCTAACTCCCCCATTGTGTTTCCCAGCTCAATCACAAACACACACACATGAAGCAGTTCCCTTCACCCAGTCTCAGAACTATCCTAAATAAAGCCAGCCGCAAGCCAATATTAGTCCACAAGGCAATGGTCAATAGTCCATACAACAATAGAAAGTTGCTCCAACAAGTAAGTCCACCAAAAAACTTAAGGCAAAGCTGAAAGTACATCTGTGACAGCTTACTTGGCGAGAAAGGTTCAGAGTCTTCAAGGTGCAAAGTCAAGCAGGAAGACACGAACAAACACACAGTCATAAACCAAATATGTTGTTCCAAGCAAAGCCTCCCTCTGCTTGCTGTGATAAATAGCTTTCTGGTGTAACCCATCAAGACAGGGCAGGGCCTTTTCACAAGTAATCTGGCAGATCTCATTTGCTCTTATCTTTTCTCTGCCCTAAGTGCTCTTGGATCCAACACAGAAGGCAGCTCCTCCTCTTCCTCCTTTTCACAAACCCGCAAATGGTCCCCATTCCCCTGTAAATCTCTTTCAGACAGCAGTCCAAAGTCATTAATTAACCCAGTTTCTGATGTACCAGGAATGAGCTCATCCTCCTTTGAGCTGGCCTCCAAGGAAGAGTCAAAAAAATCATCCAAGGGAGACATCACACCCACTGCCAAATGACATGACAACCAGTGAATAGAAGTAAAATAATGCCTGCAGCAGTATCAGTGAGAGAAGGGCAAGGTCATGCTTCTCAATTTATCTTGTTAAGGTGTGCCATAGATTAATTGCCCAACATTAACTTGTGTTAGAAGAAGCTGGACACACACATTTAAAACTAGAGTAGCAAAAAGTTCAGGATTTCTTCTTGTGAATCATTGAAGACAACATCACCCACTCATTTCTAATAAATGCAATTCTTGAAGCATTATCAATTCAAGGTTAGATCATGGGAAAGAGCCCTTAGGGACATCATGATTAAATGGCTTCTGTTGCAAGCTGTTGCAAACTAATTTGCAAATGATGTTCTTGGATAGATTTAGCCACACTGAGATATGTTCTGGTGCCTCAAAAATTAAATTAATAGGATAGTCTTTATATTTTATTCCCTTTGACCTTATTTTAAAATGTTGAAGACAGCTATCTTCTCTGAACATATTTCATTCCTTGGAAAAAGCACCATTTACAATCAATTCTGCATGGCTTACAGACGTAGAGTCTATTTAGGAGATAAATACCTGATGGATTATTTTGATCATTAAATACCTCTTGGGGATTTTCTCTTGGTGGTACAGTAATTGTCAAGAATTTTCTTTGTTGTAAGCTAAAAAGGGTTGCTTGAGACCCTTTGTGTGAACTCTTGTGTTTTCTTATGTAAATTCTCAACTTCAATTCTGTTGTTTCTCTGCTGTTCTTTTGGTCATCCAGGTTGTAACGGGTTGAAATTCAAAGAACATGTAATATAATTGTTTTAAAATAATATAGCTTGTGGTTTTTAACCACAACATTGATGGCAGACACTTTAAAGGAATTTTTGACTGAAATCAGCAGGGGAAAATTGATATGTGTTTTGTCATTTTTTAAAATATTATTTCTGGAAGAAGATGAGAGCAGGAATAAGATGATCTGGATGACATCCAAACTGCTTTGAAGAGATTAGGGAGTTTAAAATGTGCCATGTGAAATTATCTTAGAAATTTATCTTAGGTAAAATTTTAGACATGTTCTATAAAGATGTGGAGACTCTAGAAAGAGTGCAGAGAAGAGCAACAAAGATGATTAGGGGACTGGTGACTAAAACATATGAAGAACGGTTGCAGGAACTAGGTATGTCTAGTTTAATAGAAAGAAGGACTAGGGGAGACATGATAGCAGTGTTCCAATATCTCAGGGGTTGCCACAAAGAAGAGGGAGTCAAGCTATTCTCCAAGGCACCTGTGGACAGAACAAGAAGCAATGGGTGGAAACTAATCAAAGAGAGAAGCAACTTAGAACTGAGGAGAAACTTCCTGACAGTTAGAACAATTAATCAGTGGAACAGCTTGCCTCCAGAAGTTGTGAATGCCCCAACACTGGAAGTCTTTAAGAAGATGTTGGATAGCCATTTGTCTGGAACGGTATAGGGTTTCCTGCCTAGGCAGAGGGTTGGACTAGAATACCTCCAAGGTCCCTTCCAACTCTACTATTGTATTGTATTGTATTAAAGAAAGGGTTTGATGTGTCCATAAGAAAACTCAAATTCATTGAATGGGCAATAACAGAATGACTCTTTTCAAAGTTGTTTTCTAAGATTATTTTTATTTATTTTTATTTCATATTTCTTAAGTGTCCATGTCTCTTAGATTAGATAGTACTAATATTGCTGGGAAGATATACAGTGAACATGTTTGTTAGCAGCTTGTTTTAATGCAGAATTTGCTGTAGTGCATAATGTTTATTCATGAATGATTTGGCTATTAAATGGTCCTATAAATGAATATTTAAAGAAAGGCAAGGAAATGTTATATTAGTCAAATTTATTATTACTTAATCATGGTAGCTTTTAAAGATACAAATAAATGTTTACCTTATGATATACGAGCTAACATATTTCAGCTGGGGAAAAATGACTTTTACCATAATCCATTACAATAATATTAATTGATGACCAAATAAAGCTATCAATCAATCAATCAGTCAATCAATCAATCAACCAACTCTTTATTCAGTTATATACCAGCAAATAAAACACAAAAGTCACAGATAATTAAGAAAGAAGGAAAATGTGGTTATTCTAAAATATCTAAAAAATGTGGTTATTCTAAAATATCTAAAAAAAGGTTAAAGTTAATACTTTAACTATGTAGACTATAACTATGAAGAATACTTGGCTATGATCAAGGAAATAAAATCAGATTTATCCAATAACAACATTTTGAGATAAAAAAAGATTGGAATGACCAAGATATTTAGTATAGAGTGGAAGTAACATTTCCTTTTGAGCACCTGCACAGAGAGGTCAATGGAATAGAACATGTTCCATCAATTCAATTATTCCGCAACCATACACTCTCTTTTTAATTTTTTGGTAACCTTCCTTCACTAATGACTGTTGGCCATTGTTATATGACTGTTGTATCTGGTTATATGATTGGAGAAGATGTGCAGAGTGGCAAAAGGTGTTTCTGGGTAAAACTGGAAAGTCTGCTTGCAGCTCTGAATAAAAGGATCGCTGTTTTGAGATCAGTGAGTGCTTGTTCATAGCGAGTCAAGGTGATGGCTTATCATGAATAGCCATAAAGTTGCAATCTGGCATGTATTGCCTGGCTCCAGGAACATTGGAAGCTATCAGTCATAAGAGGGCCAATTGATTGGAAAAAAGGAGAGCTTAAGCCAGTAGCAGAAGTTGTAAATCTAGTTTCAATTTTAAGAAGGCCAGCTTCACAGCAAAGGATTGTATTTGAAACACAGTAAGGTGCTTGAAGCTCAAAAATCTGGACTGAATTCTTTCTAAAGCAAGGAATGATCTAGAGTGGCCCAAATTAGCTGCAAAAAAGGAGTTGGGCTCAGATCTTAGCATAGAAGTAAAGTGTGTGTGTGTGTGTGTGTGTGTGTGTGTGTGTGTTGATTAGCTTATAGGCCATATTAACATACAGGTTCAAACACATATTACCAATTCTAAACAAACAATTTAAAATGAGAGTAGAGTAAAATGCAATAGTTATAGGATAAAATATAATAATTTAATACATAAATATGTAAAATGGATAAAATGACATAAAATTATATTTCTTATCACCCCTCCAATCAGGACCACATATGCTGATCTCAGTCAGACCATTTTAGTCAGAAATTGTGCTATATTAAATGTTTTCACACACATGAGGTATGTTGTTTTAATATGTGCCTCCCACTGGGCCACTGAATAATATGAGTCAGATTTTCTTCCTGTTCAGCTCCACAGATACATGTACATTCATTGTATGGGATAGAATGGAATCTCCTAAATCTAATCATTGTATCCATTTGGAAGGTGAATTTATATTTGCTCAGCTATTTCAAGCTACCAGCCTTACTAAGTGTTGCTATGTCATTTTGAGTGTCTATATATCCATGATTCTTTGGGCAACTTTTTTTCCCCTGTTACATAGGGGGCAGGGAGACCACAGCTCTTTATAGAATTTGTTAATTTAGTAATTCAGAGGGTTTATGATTGTAATTCTATCTGCTCCAGTAGACATAGTTTAGGGAGTCTATCGGTCTTCATTTCATCAATTTTGAACCATTAGTTGTAAGCTCTAATTTTAGACAGTGCGTGAATTGTGCAGATTCCCAGTTCTGCTGTAGCAGATGTCTTAGGGTCCACACCCAAAATACATCTTAGGTGCTGAAACTGTGCTTGATCTAAACCTGTAATAGGGTGTAAATCCCAAACCTCAGCTCCATAGAGGAGTGTAGGGATTACCTTAGCTTTATATACTTTGATTACTGGTACTAGGGAGCCTGGATAACTGTGATTCTTTAATTTAAGTAATAGATTCAAGTGAGCTTTTGCTCTAAGTATGTTCTATTGATGGTTACAAGTCCAATATCTGGTCTTGGAAAATATTATGCATAAGTATATGAAGGTGCTAACTTGTTCAATTAGTTCCCTATCTGGTTGCCATCCATGTCTCTGGTTATGTTTACCAAACACCATAATTTTATATTTAGATTTGCTAATAATTAGAAAGTTATCCTGACAATAGTAGCTAAATCTCCTTGTGAGTATGATAAAAGGATCATATCAGCAGCATAGATTAAGGTGTTACAATTTCTATTTAGGATTGTTGGCATGTGCATCATAGGGTCTTTCATTAATCCTGGAAAGTCATTGATGTATAAATTAAATAGTAATGGGGCTACAATGCACCCTTGCCCTACCCTTTGCTTGTGTGAATCCTGTTAGTCAGGACTCCATTAACCCCACATTTTCAAACAAGTATTTGTATATAGGGCTTTCACCAGGATTAGTAGTCGGAGTTCAATTTTTAGAGCTGTCAGTTTCTATATCTCTACTTTCCATATAAAATGCAGCTGCAAGATCTATAAAGGCTGAATATAGTGGTCTCTTCTTGTAGGCACATTTGGCAATTAGATGGTTTAGAACAACCAGTTCCAAACCTATCATCCATCCATCCATCCATCCATCTACCTACCTACCTACCTACCTACCTACCTACCTACCTACCTACCTATCATCTAACTATATACACATCTTTTTCAAGTGTAGCAGAAAGATAATCTTAAGAATTATCTGTGATCCTACACATACTCATTTATGGTACATGCTATTATTAAATTCACAGTTATTCCTTTTTTCACAAACTGCAATGGGCAAGCTTGTTTGGTGCCAGGTTAGAGCCCTGGCAAACTGAAATGCTCTTTTATTTCCCAGCAATAAAGAATAACTGAAACAATGCTTCGCTTAGTAGAAACAGAGACAAAATTGTCATTTTCATCCTAAAACAAATGAATAACATGAAAAAGGGGGAAGGAAGGAAGGAAGGAAGGAAGGAAGGAAGGAAGGAAGGAAGGAAGGAAGGAAGGAAAATGTCCACATTGATTTAAAAAGTAATCAATGGACATAACCTAATTTTAATTGATAATTCACCTCAGGGGAAAAATCATTTCATTTGCATAGTTTCAGGTTAATGATTAATAAACTTTAGTTGCTCAAATCAAATTACCTTGATTAGATTTTGATTACTCAGTTAATTTAGGAGGGAACAAGTAATATCTTTGCATAGCCATAGAACACAATTCTAAAGCATCAAGCTTAATTGTTCATGTTAGCTATTCAAAAAAAATACTCTCATCTTTTCTCTTTCCTTTAGGGCAGGGAGGTCTGCACTGGGCATCCATTCTTACATATCTTCTTGAACTTGTGATGCTAAATAATGCTACCGATTGAGGACAATTCCTCATTACATATGACACTGTATATGGGTGTTGCAGTTTAGCATTCGGTGATAATAATTGTGGAAAAGATGGTTTCCATGTTGTGTAAGGCTTGTAAGGCCCCTGACCTGAAATCCCACAAAGCTACTAAACCAATCGATTGTATGAGTATAAAACAGCTTCTTGTGTCCCTATGAGCCACTTAGGAAAATAGTCATATAATGTTTTTTTCACTGAAAAGAGTTCACTGACATGCTGTCCCCCTCCCCCTTCTAGAAGACTTTGAGAAATGCCTTGCATCCGTAGAAATTATTCCAGAGACAGCAGGAGTTGCTAAAATAGATTAAATTAATGGACCAGACTCACTTTCTCACAGCATGATTCACTTTAATTGATTATGCTATACACAAACTTAAATTACTAATATCAGCGCTTAGAAGAAAATGAATATTTAAAGAAAATCCTTTGTGTACGCATAATAAATTAATCTATTTGAATAAGCTGTAATTTGTAACAGGCATTAAAAAGACTTTTTGCATTTACCCCCCCCCCCTCAAATAGCTTCAAGAAAATGTGCATACAGGAAAGAAAATAAGTTTACTCTCTCCATATATATTGTTTCTATTGCAAAGTGATGATTTACCCTTTACTATGCAATTAATTCTGTGTATTTTTGCATTCTGAATGTCTCCAGAATGACTAAAAGCCCTAGCACCAATATTTGCCTCTAAATGTTGGTGATGTAATCTGCAGATGAAGTGCCAAATGGGAGACTAGGAACTGAAGACATTCAAATATTGAACTTTTATCATTCCTGATGGGCATGATGACATTAGCATGCATGTGCCAGCACAATGTTGTTCAAAAGAGAAGTCTGAGAAAACCTGGGGACTTTATTCTAGGATTCTCTAAGAAAGCATGTACTGTATCCTATGTATACAATATTCAATACTTTACATTTGTTGGTTTGTTTATAAAATTTATTGGCTTCCCATCTTACTCCAAGGTAACTCTGGGCAGCTTATTGACATAAAAATGTTGTTGTTAGTTGCAAAATCATTTCCGATCCATCATGAACCCATGGACAATATTCCTCCAGCCCTTCCTGTCCTCTACTATTCCCTGGAGTTCATTTAAGCTCATGCTACTGCTTCAGTGACTCCATCCAGTCACCTCATTCTCTGTCATCCCCTTCTTCTTTTGCCCTCAATATTTCCCAGCATTAGTCTCTTCTCCAGTGAGTCCTGCCTTCTCATTGGGTGGCCAAAGTACTTGAGTTTCATCTTCAGGATCTGGCCTTCTAAAGAGCAGTCAGGGTAAAATAGATGTGCATTAAAACAAAGGTGAATCAAAACCAAGATTAAAATCAAGGACACAGGGAGAACAGGAGTGAAATGGAGGGAGGGAGGTTCACTTTTATTTGATCAACCACTCCATCTACTGCTTCTCCCTTGGGCCCCAGACGAACTGGCAGAGCCAGGTCTTTAGGTCTTACAAAAGGATAGGAGAGTTGGAATCAACTTCGCATCAGGGGGCAAGATGTTCCAGAAGGCAGGAGCAACAGCAGAGAAGAACTTCCTCCTGGACCATGTCAGCTGGAATAAATGGGCTGACTGGACCTGCAGCATGCCTCTTTTGCCAGCACAGGTGTGATGGACCAATCTCAGTGGGGTGAGGCAGTCCCTCAAGTAAATTGGATCCCTGCCATAAAAGACTTTAAAGGTTATCACCAACACCTTGAAACAGACTGGCAACCGATGCAGTTCATGGAGTAGTGGTATTACCACAGACCATTCTTGGGGCCTCCAAAACTGCCAGTGTTGCCACACTCTGGACCAACTGTTGCCTCTGAATGCTCTTCAAGAGTGGCCTCAGGAAGAGTGTGTTACAATAGTCTAGTTGTGCACTGACTAGTGATTGAATGCTCAGCTCAGGGAGTCCTGATCCAGGAAAAGTCACAACTAGTGCACAACACTAAGTTGTACAAAGGCTCTCCTAGCCATGACTGCTACTTGTTCCTTGAGCAGGAGCTGTGAGTCCAGGAGAACCCCAAGTTGCAGATAGGGTCTTTCTGGGGCAGTGCCACCTCATCCAGAGTCAAAGATGACAAATACCTGAATCCTGGAGCCCTGTGTAACCAAGATCATTCAGTGTTGGCAGAGTTCAGACAAAGCCTATTGCCGCCATCCAGGCCACCAGAGTCTTCAAAGGGTCAAGAGGGTGGCCACAACATCACTTGGGTCACCAAGAGATGAGATATAGAATTGGGTATCATTGCCATACTGTAGATACCTCAACCTGTGGTGATGAATGATCTCAGCCAGCAGTTTCATATAGATATTGAAAAGGAGTGGAGAGAGTACCAAACCCTGTGGCACATCATAAAATAGCTGCTGAGGACTGGACCTCTCATTCTCTATCAGTACCAATTGGGGCTGGCAATGGAGAAAGGAGCTGAAACAGTGCAGAAATGTGCTGCCCGGCCACAATCCCTGCAGCTGACCCAAAAAGATACCATGGTCAATTGCATAGAAAGCCACTGAGAGGTCAAGAAGAGCAAAGCTGGTTGTACTACGTTATCCCATTCTCACCAGAGATCATCAACAAGCATGACCAATGCCATTTCCATCCCATAACTGGGCCTGAATCCTGACTGAAAAGGGTCCAGATAATCTGTTTCATCCAGAACCCTCTGCAGCTGCCAGGCCACCACCTTTTCCACAACCACATACTATTGGCATCTGTTTCTTTCTCCCAAACATATTTCAAATTGTGCCTATATGTTTCTCAATGCTTTTTAGAAAAAAAAGATTTCAGAGAGTTGTGAGAATCAAGCTCCAAAAAAAGGATTCAGGGCTAAACTCTGCTCATTTTTTTATTTTTATTTTTTATTTTTTACATTTTAAGGGGAAATTCATTAAGGAAGGAGACTTTTTAAATCAAATCAAATGAATTTCACCATTTTCAAATTGGACTACTTGCTAAAGATACTCATTATCACTTAGATTTACTTGTACTCCTTGATCTGTAAATAATAAAGATTTTTTTTTTTTGAAAAATGATATCTACATAAGCTAAATTAAAAGAATAGCAACAGTAAATAAAATTTTATATCACAGAAATAGAATAATAACAGAATAACAGAGTTGGAAGGGACTTTGGAGGTCTTCTAGCACCAATCCCCTACTTAGGCATGAAATCCTATACCATTCCAGACAAATGGTTGTACAATCTCTTCATAAAAATCTCAAATGTTGGAGCGTCTTCTGGAGGTAAGTCATTTAACTGTTTAATTGTTCTAACAATCAGGAAATTTGCCCTTAGTTTTAGGTTGGCACTGTCATTTATTAGTTTCCATCCATTCCTTCTTATCCTGCCTTCTAGTGCTTTGGAGAATAGGATGACTCCCTCTTCTTTGTGGTAGATATTGGAACACTGCTATCATGTCACCCCCTAGTCTTTCTTTTCATTAAACTAGAAATACACATTCCCACAACCATTCATCATAGGTTTTAGCCTCCAACCCTCTACTCATCTTTATTGCTCTTTTCTGAACTTTTTGCAAAGTCTCAACATCTTTTTAATATCATGACAACCAAAAATGTATGCATTCTCCCAAGGCATTATGAAGTGGCATTAACACTTCACATGATCTTCTATCCTTCTATTAAGGCAGCCTAGGACTGCTTTGGCATTTTTGGCAGCTGCAACACACATTTAAGTGATTGTTCATTAGGACTCCAAGATCTCTCTAGTAGTTACTACTATTGAGCAAGGTACCACCTATTCCAGTGATGACGCATGCAGAGCCATTTGTCAGCGCACATGAAGTGCTGCCCTGTCAGCTGGCCAGCATACATGTGTGCGCTGGCCAACTTAGTTCACCCTTTTTTAAAGCCATTTTTCGCCCTATAAAGGCTCCAGAGCCTTTATAGGAGCTTGGGGAGGGTGAAAAGAGCTTCCCCCACCCCCCTGGAGGCCCTCCGGAGGCTTCATGAGCTTCTATGAAGCCTCCGGAGCACAAAAAACTGGCCCTACGGGCAAACCGGAAGTTCAGGAACGGACTTCCGGTTTGCTCGGAGGATCATTTTGACTGCCCTGGAGGCTTCAGTGAAGCATCCTAAAGGTCCCTCAAGCCTATGGAGGGCTTCCGGGGGGTGGGGGAGGCTGTTTTCACCCTCCCCAGGCTCCTATAAAGCCTCTGGAGCCTGTAGAGGGCAAAAAAAGCAGGCAAAAAATAGGGGGGAGCACCTGTAGTGCATGCATGCGCACTGGGGGTTCGCACATTGCATTATGGGTGCAGCACACCTGCACCTGACCCCCCTGCGCTCCCCCCACTTATGGCACATGAGACAAAAAAGGTTCACCATCGCTGACCTATTCTGTATTAATGCATTTCATTTTCTTGACTTTTTCCTTGTGTTATACATGTTGAAAGAAGCTTACTTTGTTTGCTTGTTATTTTTGATCTTTGTTGCAAGGCAACAAACAAGCCCTTCCAGTTTTTGGCATGCACATGCGCACTGGCCAGCTGGTCTTCGTGTGCGCATGCATGCCAGAAACCAGAAGACCAGGTGGCCAGTGCATATGCACATGCCAGAAACCGCAAAAGCAGCTGCCCGGTGTGCATGTGTGCACCAGGGGGTTGCTCTTTCTGTTTCTGGCACATGGGTATGCACATGTATGCACGTGCTCCCATTTCAGCATTAGGTCCTGAAAAGATTTGCCAACACTGCTATATTCCCTCAATTGGTTTTCTTCTGACTCAAGTTACACTGAAAAGGCAGAGATTAAGTAGAGTCCATTTACTGCACATGTAGCACAGTGCCAAACAACCCATCAATGATTCCAGTGAAGCTCCGCCCCAGCCCTCAAGTTTTCCGTCGGAATGAGTTCCCTGATTCCACTAACTAAGTTGTAGCCAAGTCATGAGGCAAAAGGAGAAGTAGCAATATCCATAAGTACCAACACAAGTCCAGAATTCTAAAAACTAAAAACATAGTCTGAAGTTAGAGAGCCAAATCCAAAGTTTTCTCTGTGGTAATTGTATGCTGCTAACTAGGGCATACAAAACCTTAGCCAGACCTATACTTGAATACTTCTCACCGGCCTGGAACCCACACTGCATTTCGGATATTAAAACATTAGAGAGGGTCCAGAGGTATTTTACAAGAAGAATCCTCAACTCCTCTGCTCATAATAAAATTCTGCATACCACCAGGCTTGAAATTTTAGGCCTGGATAACCTTGAACTATGCTGTCTACATTCTGACCTGGGCTTAGTGCACAATATTATCTGCCATTATATCCTACCTGTTAATGACTACTTTTATTTTATTTTATAAGAATTTTATTAGTTTTTTTACAAACATTAATAGGAAAGGGTAAGTAGGTATACAAAAATGTTTGACAGCTACATCGTGCGAAAGGTAGAAATCTCCCCAAATCTCACAACTTTTACAAAAGAAAAAACCAAAAAGTAAAAGATAAACATTAACAGCTTTTTGTTTTACATTGTATCAACCAAATATTCAATCATCTCATATGTCACTTCCAACAATTACATTATATCAACAATTGCAATAATGTTTCAAATATACTTATTTTTGTGACCTGAGCCTTTTCAATATTGCTTCCTCCCCCCTGTCTTCTGGCAGAGCCATGGCCCCTCCCTCCCTCATGTCTTGTGTACTGTCCCCTGTTCCATCTAGGAGAGCACTGTGTTTTTTAATGAAGGCCTCCGCCTCCGCAATTGTGTTGATTCTAATTCTGCTGCCCTCCCAGAAAATCAACATTCCTTCTGGCAATAACCATCTAAACCAAACTCCTTTATTATATAATTTCTTTGATAAAGAGGAATATTTCTTCCTCTTATCTCTTACATTTTTCGGAATTTGTTTAAGAATGGTTATTTCTTTATCTTTATATTTTAATGGTCACCCCCCCCCCTTGAGCTCCTAAAACCTCATCTCTTGTAGTCTTTCTAAGAAATTTAACATGTACTTCCCTTGGAACATTGTGTGTTCTAGCATATGCTGAGTTGATCCTATAAATCAAATCAATGTCCCACCACAGCTGTTCTTTAACTCTTTTAATATATTCTGCTAAAATTGTAGTCATAATATCCTTGAGATCTTCATTTTCTGTCTCCGGTAAATTTTGAAATCTAAGAAAAAAAGACATTCTTTCAAGATCCATCTTTATCATAAAATTTTCAAGTTCTCTATTCCCCTTCTCGACTATCTTGACCTCCTCCCTCAACCCAGTCATGCTCTTCTCCAACACACCAATCTTTTGTTTACTTTCTGTTCTTTGCTGTTGCGTTTCTCTGAGCTGTTCATTTAAGTATGCCAGTTGTTTTTTCAGTTCGTCTTGTCCCTTCATAATAGTTTGAACATTTGAGCAACAGATAAATCCTTTGAGCTTTCTTCAGTTGTTTTGGTTTGTAGGAATGAAGCAATTTTTGTCTGTTGCGTAGTCGGGCTAGATGTAGAAGATGTCGTGCCGAAGATGCCTCCCCAGGCGGTGGCTTTTTATGTCCCATATTAAGTTCAGAGATAGCTATAAATCTTGTACAAAAGAAATGGCATCTGTGGAATGCACAGCTGGGAGAGATCATGGAGGCAAACAAGCCCAGAAGTGGAAGTTAATCCTCATACACAGTTCCAAGCCAAAGGATAAGAATCAAATACTCCAAATCCAAAGGGACCACATAACAAGAGAGGCTCCAGGAGATCTTCAGGGTGTAAAATAATATAAGCCAGAAATTCTTTCAAAGGGGAAACTTCATTCATAATAGCAAAGAAGAAGGAGGAAGTTGGCCATCTTGGCTCCACCTTCACAGGGGAACAGGGAGCAAAATATCCAAAGTTTCCATAAGGTTATTTAGAAAAGCAACTCAGCAGTCATCTCTTGCAATTGTAATAAAAATCATTCTCCCATTGCTAGTAGAAGTGAGCAGTTAGCTTTTAACTCTCTCTCTCCTCTCCAAGATAGAGAGATATTCTGAATGCGGCCTTATCCGAGGGGTGTGTGGAAAATCCCCCCTCCAATCTTACAACTTCAAAGGATTGAATCCACAATTTAAAAGAAGCTGATATTCATCAATTAGATAGAATTAGAAGAGATTGAGGCAAACCTCTCACCTCCCGCACTTCAGTTGTGGCTTCTAATTAATTCTTTCCTTCCGGAATCTGCTCGGCGAAGGCACACAGCGACACCATGCACCCCCCACACTCCCCGGCTCCTGGGGCGAGGTTGGAAACCCCCCTGTCGCTGCCGCCGATCCCAGGGGTTCCAACAAGCTGCCCTAGAGCAGGGGGCTCCTCCAAGGCCCCCTGTGTTCCTAGAAGGAGCCCACCGGAGAGATGAGCAGCAGATGCAAATGTCCGTTGCCTTCGGGGACCGGAAGTCGTCCTCTGTTTATGACTACTTTTAGTTCAACTGGCAGAAGTGTGTTTCAGTAAGTTTACATGAAACGCAGGATAAATCCTTATAAGGGCCTTTGGCAGTTCCAATTTCATTGATACAGGATTTATAATTTTGACAATGGGAAATGAACCCACATATTTCGGACCCAATTTCTTCGATTTCTGGGTGGCTTGCAGAAACTTAGGGTCATAGACAAAAATACCCTATCCCCAAACTGATACTCTTCTGGCTTGGACCTTTTTTTGTCAGCTTGTTTCTAAGGCCCTGCAGGCTATCGGCCAAAACCATTGAAGTTGATCACTTCACTTGGACAAGGACAAAATCTGTGGCTTCTCTTGAGGCAATTCAGGAATGGGCACAAAGTCCTGACCAAACATAACTTTTAAATGGGTCATTCCATTATTGCTATGTATTGTATGCCACCTCGTACTGGGCTGCAGCCTTGGAGTTGGGGACCCTTGGCCTAAATGATGTTACCAAGCATCAAAGACAAGTTTGAAAGTACAAACTTCCACTTTTAATTGAAGATGTAATGGAATGCAGTATTGGTCTTGAAAAAAGAAAAGGAGAGATGGGAAATAACCAGGTAAGAGGAGTAGAGCCTGCAATCACTTAATGGTCATGGGGGGAAAAAACTGAGAAAGCCTTAATGGATCAGTCAGTCCCTCCACTCTTTCAATTGTATGTTTTGCATCACAACATCATTTTTAGATTCTTCTTATCTCTTCTAAGTTTCATTTCTTCCTTGTAACAAAGCTCTCTGTTCACTGAAGGTTTCTGGTATTAACTACCTCATCTCTCTTTAAACTATTTTCCTTTATTTACCATATCATCTCTGAGGATCTATTTCCTCTGATTCTGATTTCTTGATTCAAAAGGTCGTCCTTCTACAACCAAGCTTTAACTCCTTTACATCTCTGGCAAAGTCACAGCCATTTCCATCAATGTTCCGTTTTAATTATTCCTCCACTCTAATGAAACCAAGTGGATTGCTACTATATAAAAATAGAAGCTGCAAAAGGGGGAAAACCTTAATTACAACATAAACCAATGGGGGAGAAGGAGGAAGTTTCTCACAAATAAAAAAGAAGCATAGAAGTCATATTTTAAAAGGCTTGGGAAAAGCTTTACTTCATCCTGAAAATATGCAGGAGTTGGTAAGGACTCAGGCAAGCTTTCCTGCAGAGATCACTGAAAATGAATTATTACAACAAGAAGATCTTTTTTCGGTTGTTGTTTGCCTCATTTTAGCTGCAGCAACCTAGAAAAACAAATCTGAAGATCACCCCAGTGAATGGTCACTGTATATTAACATCCTAACATATCTAGAGAAAACAAGAAAAGGCTTAAGAAGACAGATCTCTAGGAATATGTCCCCCAAGACATATAGGGTTTTTCTGAAGCTATGAAAAATCTAACTTAACCCCGTCTATGAAAATTCCCAACAGCTAATGATCCTTCTCTTTTCTGAAACCAGTTTGTCACAGTATTTCACCTTCATTAGCACCAAGCATACTAAATTATTACAAATATTCAATTTTCTTGATGTTAATGATTGCAGCCACATTTTGGAGAAGATACAGGTGAAACTCAAAAAATTAGAATATCGTGCAAAAGTTCATTTATTTCAGTAATGCAACTTAAAGGTGAAACTAATATATGAGATAGACTCATTACATGCAAAGCAAGATAGTTTAAGCCATGATTTGTCATAATTGTGATGATTATGGCTAACAGCTGATGAAAACTCCAAATCCACAATCTCAGAAAATTAGAATATTGTGAAAAGGTGCAATATTCTAGGCTCAAAGTGTCCCACTTTAATCAGCCAATTAAGCTATAACACCTGCAAAGGGTTCCTGAACCTTTAAATGGTATCTCAGTCTGGTTCAGTGGGAATCACAATCATGGGAAAGACTGCTGACCTGACAGTTGTGCAAAAAAACATCATTGACACCCTCCATAAGGAGGGAAAGCCTCAAATGGTAATTGCAAAAGAAGTTGGATGTTTTCAAAGTGCTGTATCAAAGCACATTAATATAAAGTTGTGTGGAAGGGAAAAGTGTGGAAGAAAAATGTGCACAAGCAGCCTGGAGAGGATTGTCAGGAAAAGGCCATTCAAAAGTGTTGGGGACTTTCACAAGGAATGGACTGAGGCTGGAGTCAGTGCACCAAGAGCCACCACACAGAGACAGATCCTGGACATGGGCTTCAAATGTTGTATTCCTCTTGTCAAGCCACTCCAGAACAATAAACAACGTCAGCAGCATCTTACCTGGGCTAAAGAAAAACAGACCTGGTCTGTTGCTCAGTGGTCCAAAGTCCTCTTTTCTGATGAGAGCAACTTTTGCATCTCATTTGGAAACCAAGGACCCAGAGTATGGAGGAAGAATGGAGAAGTACACACTGCAAGATGCTTGAAGTCCAGTGTGAAGTTGTGTTGATTTGGGGAGCCATGTCATCTGCTGGTGTTGGTTCACTGTGCTTCATTAAGTCCAGGGTCAACGCAGCAGTCTACCAGGAGATTTTGGAGTACTTCATGCTTCCTTCCGCTTTATGGGGATACTTACTTCATTTTCCAGCAGGACTTGGCACCTGCTCATATTGCCAAAAGCACCAAAACCTGGTTCAATGACCATTGGATTACTGTGCTTGATTGGCCAGCAAACTCACCTGACCCATACCCCATAGAGAATCTATGGGGAATTGCCAAGAGAAAGATGAGAGACATGAGACGGAACAATGCAGAAGAGCTGAAGGCCGCTATTGAAGCATCCTGGTCTTCCATAACACCTCAGCAATGCCACAGGCTGATAGCTTCCATGCCACACTGCATTGAGGCAGTAATTGCTGCAAAAGGGGCCCAAACCAAGTACTGAATACATATGCATGCTTATAATTTTCAAATATTGTTCTATGTACAATCCTTGTTTTATTGATTGCATGTAATATTCTATTTTTTTGAGATTGTGGATTTGGGGTTTTCATGAGTTGTAAGCCATAATTATCACAATTATGACAGATCATGGCTTGAACTATCTTGTTTTACATGTAATGAGCCTTATCTCATATATTAGTTTCACCTTTTAAGTTGCATTACTGAAATAAATGAACTTTTGCATGATATTATATTTTTTTTGAGTTTCACCTGTATTCATCAAATTCATGCTAATTGCTCTAGTATTAGCAAAGTGTAGTTCCGGATCTGAACCTGAAGTTCATTCATCTGAATTTTTTAGAAGTGTTAGAAAAGAAATGGATCTGAGTTATTAGATGTAAAGTAGACAAATGTCATACTTGATCTTATGTAGTTTAAAAAAAAAACAATATGCCAATTTTGCTACAAAAAGTACTACAGTAAAGAAACCACATTCTTATTTGTTAAAATTTTGAAAATGTGTATAATTTAAATCCCATAGCAGGAAAAGAGAGGAATATATGTCCAATGCTCTTAAATCTCATGCATACTCGCCCAAACTTATTTTTATGGTACTGAATTTATGAGTCGCAGAGGTTAAATAATCAAATCAAATCAAACCATATCATCCCATATATTTACCCCCTGTATTCTCTGCTTCACCCACCCATCTTTTAATCTCATATTATTGTATTTTCATTCTTTATTTCATTGTTTTATTATTTTGCTACTGTTACGTTTACATTTCTTTTCATTTACCTTTTTTTAAACTGTTGAGAGCAAAGATACGCAGCAAATGAATTTAACAAATACATACATAAAATAAGTCTATGGTTTTTAATTAGCCTTCAAATAGGCTTTTTATTTTAAAAGATACCATAAAAATGAAATAGTTTAATGCAAGAATGTATTGCTGTAGGATGATAAAGCAGCATATCCAATTAAACATTTGTGCAGTTGTACATCTTGGTGAAAATATTTGGCCACCTAACACATGAGTATATGTTAGGATTCTTAAAAAAACCAATAACCATAACATTTATCCAAATGATCCTCATTTCAGATTTGGAAATGATTGTGGTGATAAGAGCACATCTTGGGGCATTACAGAAAGGACAGCATATATAGAATGGAATGGAGAATTGGGAATGAGAATGAGAATAGCATTCTTTATTAACTGTGTGACTGGACACACAAGGAATGTGTCTCTGGTGCATAAGCTGTCAGTATACATGCAAACAACAAAGTGATATCTCATATCATAATTCATAGTTACAATCATTAATCATAAGATACAATAACAAGTGATAAATCATAACATACTAATAAGAGAAGATAGTAGGAAAGATGAGACAGATAGTATGAGAAAATGAGAAATATGAGAAGGATAATGCAACCTAATACAACCTAACAACATGGGTAAATGGGTGAATATATAAGAGCAAGGTAAGAGTTTCTACCTCTGTTCATCCACAAGAGCAAAGTCTCCATAAATAAGGAGTCCTATGAAATCTTCCCACCAGTAAAGCTGATGGTAGGACATCAAAACAGGCTCTGAAAAAGGCCTATCTATGTGTATTTGCTCAGTCATAATTACCCCACAGTAGAGAGCTTGCACTTTGATTAATATTTGGCAATAAAATTCAGGGGTTCTGATGATACCAATTTGGCAATCAACATCCCCGATTCTCTATTTTACAATTGACTTCTCCTGGCTTATTTGGCCTAGATATCCAGGAGAGGCTAAGACTGCAAACTTTTGCTTTGCAGGTGTGGTGCCAATGGGATTAGTAATTGTCTAACAACATCAGATGCATGTGGTCTGTAGGATCAAACATGATTTTAAATCCTGAGATTTAAATCTTACTTCAGACCTGAGCCTTAATAGCTTCATGTTAACTTCAAGCTTCAATATTGCATTGGAGGTACAATATTTCTGGGGTGACAAAAAGTATCCTAAGAAAATTTGGTTGAATGGCTTCAAAAGGCCTCAGGGTTTATGGATAGGCCGAACTGTATCCTGAACAACTTTTGTTAGCTATAAACAATTTAACTGCTGTTGGGATGTAATTTCCCCCCTGCTGCCTATGAAATTTAATTATTGCTTGTGTGCTCTTTTGGGCAGTAGAAGTGACATAATTTACTTGGGCTATTAATTTCCTCAAGTCCTGAAATACTATGTCCAAGTATTTAAAACATTTAGCCTGTTTCCATTCATGGGAATCAATGACCTACCCGTGCTTTTATCTTTTGTTAGAAGGCTAAAATTTTAGATTTGTCATAATCATCCATTATTTTTATTAATTATAAATTATTCCTCATTAGAGTAGGATGCCAGGATTCTCCGTGCCTGCTTCATGCCTACAAAAGACAAGGAGAAAACTGCATCATCAGCTTAGAGTAAAATTGGGAGATGTCAATTGGATAATTTAAAGGCATGGATATCAACTAAATGGAGATTTTTTTTAAATTGTATTATTTATTGAAAAGACAGTGCCATGTCAGGGTAACAATTACAAATAAAGCAAAGCCAAAGAAAAATCAATAGCAAATCTTAACATACTTAACAAGCTAATAACTATAACAGTAATATATTTACAGTAATTATAATAATACAACCAATGGAGAAAAAAAGAGAAAAGAAAATGAGCTTTAACTAAATTACTACTTACATTAGCCTATTTACAATTTTTCCATGTTATATCCATAAATCTATAGCATCTTTATTTTCCATACTAACAGTTATTGACATTTGTCAACTTACCTCTCATTTCTACCTCTTGTCTCTATCCATTCATAAAATTTATTCCATGTCCTATAATATTTCGAGTCTTCTTTATTTTTAATTTTTAAGGTTAATCTGTCCATTTCAGCAAAAATCCTAGATTTTCCTAATTATATCGTCATGATGGGGTGTTCACATTTTTCCAATATTTAGCATTATGATTCTTGCTGCCATCAATATATATAACACAAAATATATGATTGCTTTGTCATAACTTTCCAACAGGATACTTAAAAGGCATGTTTCTGGTTTAAACTCAATATGTTGCTCCATTATCACTTTTAACAAACTATGAATCCCACCCCCCACCCCCAGTAATTCCTTGCTTTCTTACACGTCTACCACATGTGGTAGTATGTTCCTGGAATCTGGTTACACTTCCAGCATTTGGCCGAGAAGTTCTTATACATTTTGCCAAGTCTCGTGAGCAGCAAATGCCACCTATAAAATAAATTTGTAGAGGTTTTCCTTATAGGCTGGGGCCATCGTCAGTTTGTAGTTTCTGTCTCAAATTTTTAACCATTTTTCTAATTCTATATTGTATCCAAAATTCTTTGCCCAGGCAATCATCATTTATTTAACTATCTCTTCCTCTATAATAGTGAATTTTAATCAGAATGTTGAGGTGTGTGTGTATAAGTGTGTGTGTAAAAAGTAATGGTGTTCAAACATTCTTGTTTCATCCTTTGACAGTCTGAATAAAGCTGCAAAGGTCCACTCCTGGATACACCTTACTCTAAAACTGGTGTCATCTTATAATTTACGGATTAGGAATAGGAATCTTTTATCCATAGATGATTTGTTTAGAATGTCTCAAAGTTTTTCTCTTGAGCTATTATCAAAAGATACCCTGAACTCAATAAACCCTGCATGCAAATTCAACTTGGAGTAGTTTGTATATTTATCTATCAGATAAATATTTATGCTTGCCCTGGGTCAACTATTCCTTCCTTTGTTATCCAGATTTGGGGTTTTATAAATACTTTGGATATAGTTTGCTAATGAAGTTCAATAAGCAAATTGGTCTATAATTAGCTGGATCATTACAAACACTCTTTTGTATAAGAGGACAATTATGGTCTCCCCTGCCCCCAGTTCTCTGTAATGTTGATCTATGTAAATAAAGAGGCTAATGGAGGGGCCCACAAATTTGAACTGGATTTAATTAACTCAAGGGGATGCAATTACTGCCAGGGCTTTACCACACATGAGTTGTTGTTTTTTACTTCCTTGCATGAAACTGGGGGCCACTACAATAGTTAGGATATTGATAGGTCCATCATGTAGGTCTTAGCAAGCAGATCACAATAAAGGGCTTGAAAGTGATACACTTAGGTACTTGAAGGGATACCTCAATGAAGTTTTGTAATGTTATTTGAGCAGTTTGTTATAGTATGCCAAAATAGGGAGGGGTTTTTGGACTTTGTGGCTTTGATTAACCGTAATCATTTTTTTCTCTGATCTTGATTCCTTCCTTCCTTCTTTCTTTTTTCTTTTTCTTTTTTTCCTTTTCCTTCTTCAGAACCTGGCAAGTTGGCCTTAAATAAGGTAGCACAGAATTCCAATAATGCTACTTTGGCAGCAATGCAGGATTTATCAAACCAGTTCTTAAGAGTCTTGTCCCAAGATTGATATTGATCAGATTGATATTCACTTTTGTTACAAAGGGTTAGGCTTAACTATGATATATCATTTATTCTACTGCCTTGTGAGTTGGTTGTGTTGGAATATGTCAATAGATTACAGAGAATTGAAAAAGGTGTTGTTCTTTCCTCTGAGTGAAACCATTTGGTTAGCCTGTCTTCAAGGAGACCATTCCATCTGACTCAAAAGAGTCATTTCCCATCATGGCATTTTAAATGAGCTTTAACTTGGTTCCTAAATGGGCCTCATCTAATTTTGCAAAATTTGAGCTTGTCGATCAGAAAGGTCGGCAGTTCAGTGGTTCGACTCCCTAGTGCCATGTAACGGAGTGAGCTCCCGTTATTTCTCCCAGCTGCTGCCAACCTAGCAGTTCGAAAACATGTTGGTAATGTAATGTAAACATGTTTACATTTGGTAAATATCTGCAGGATAAAATCACTCAAATCCGGAGAGATTGGGTTCCTGTCAGTGATCCAATGGAGACGTCCATGGCGAGTCTTGAGGAATCGATCTGGGAGGAGTTTGACTTGGTTGCCATCGAGGATTTGGACAGATTGCATGGACGGCTGCGACCCACCACATGTTTATTGGACCCGTGCCCCTCCTGGCTTGTACTGGCATCCTGGGAGGTTACACGAGACTGGCTCCTGGGCCTAGTGAATGCTTCACTGAGCGAGGGGTCTCTCCCGGCCGCCTTGAAAGAGGCGGTGGTGAGACCCTTGCTCAAGAAGCCTTCCCTGGACCCTTTGGAGCTGGCCAATTATCGTCCTGTCTCCAACCTTCCCTTTCTGGCGAAGGTTGTAGAGAGTGTGGTGGCCTACCAGTTTCCACGACATCTGGAGGAAAATGATTATCTAGACCCGCGCCAGTCCGGCTTCTGCCCCGGTCACAGCACGGAGACGGCCTTGGTCGCGTTGGTGGATGATCTCTGGAGGGCCAGAGATAGAGGTTGTTCCTCTATCCTGGTCCTATTAGACCTCTCGGCGGCTTTTGATACCATCGACCATGGTATCCTGCTGCGCCGGCTGGAGGGGTTGGGGGTCCGGGGCACCGTTTTGCGGTGGTTCGGCTCCTACCTTTCTGACCGGACGCAGCGTGTGTTGGCAGGAGAAGAGAGGTCGACCCTACGCCCCCTTACTTGTGGGGTGCCACAGGGGTCGGTCCTCTCGCCACTCCTGCTCAACACATATATGAAGCCGCTGGGTGAGATCATCCGTGGTTTCGGGGTGGGATACCATCTGTACGCTGATGATACTCAGCTGTACTTTTCCACCCCGAACCACCCCAACGAGGCCATCAAAGTGATGTCCCGGTGTGTGGAAGCCGTACGGATCTGGATGGATGACAACCGACTCAAGCTCAACCCCTCCAAGATGGAGTGGCTGTGGGTACCAGCTCCCCGGTTCAGCCAATTAATTCCATCATTGGCCATTGGGGGCATTCAACTTGCCCCCATGGAGCGGGCGCGCAATTTGGGCGTCCTCCTGGATGCCCGGCTGTCCATGGATGACCATGTGACAGCCGTGGCAAGGGGGGCGTTCCACCAGGTTTGCCTGGTGCGCCAATTGCGCCCCCTACTGGACCGGGACGCCTTACGCACAGTCACTCATGCGCTGGTGACGTCTCGCTTGGACTACTGTAACGCTCTCTACATGGGGCTTCCCTTGAAATGCACCCGGAGGCTACAGTTGGTCCAGAATGCAGCCGCGCGGGTAATTATGGGGAGTACTAGGTACTCCCATGTGACACCATTCCTGCGCGAGCTGCACTGGCTTCCTGTGGTCTATCGGGTGCGTTTCAAGGTTTTGATAACAATCTTTAAAGCGCTCCATGGCTCAGGACCTAGTTACTTGCGGGATCGTATTCTGCCCCATACATCCCTGCGACCAATCCGCTCGCACAGAGAGGGCCTCCTCCAGGTGCCGTCCACTAGACAGTGTCGGGGGGCGGCGCCTAGGAGTAGAGCCTTCTCTGTGGCGGGCCCAGCCCTGTGGAATGACCTCCCTCCGGATATCAGGAATACCTCTGACCTCCGCTCCTTTCGTATTAAGCTTAAGACCCACCTATTCCAAGCAGCTGGCCTGGCTCAACTTTGATCTAACCATATCGCTCCTGACGGGTTTTTTAACTGGGTATTTTAATTATATTTAATTAATCTAGGGGTTTTTAAATACTGTATTTTAATTGTTTTTATTTATCAGCCGACCTCCTCCTTGTGTGTGTCTCGGTTTATGTCTCTGTTATATGTTTGTTTTGTCCACATATTTATTTCATATGTTTCATTGTACGCCGCCCCGAGTCCTTCGGGAAAGGGTGCGACTAAGAAATAAATATTATTATTATTATTAAAAATGCAAGTAGAAAAATAGGGACCACCTTTGGTGGGAAGGTAACAGTGTTCTATGCGCCCTCAGCCTTTAGTCATGCCAACCACATGACTAGCGTGAGGGGGAATCTTTACCTTTACCTTAATTTTGCAAATGGAAATTAAGGGGAGATGGTCACTTATCCCCTCACCATGGGACTATGCCAAAATGCTTAAGGCAAAGAACCAGATATCTAGAACTTATTAAATAATCTACAGTGAATATTTTTTGAACTGACAAAATGTATATTAGCTGGGGTAATAATTGTGGGCAGAGCCATTTAACAGGTTAAGCTCATTTATAAGACATATCAGCCTGGACCCACTTAGGTTATGTTTTGTATCTTTGAAGAATCTGGACATAAATGGTGACATATTTCTTTTTTTAAGAGGACAAACATTGATTCTTGGAGGGCTTTATCATTACAATCTGCTCTTGTTTTGATATTCCAACCTATTAGAGTGAGTGCACTAGTGAACTAATTCAGGAAATTATTAAGGAATGAACCTGGTTCCAAGTTTGGCTTATCTGTACTTGGTGCTGTTGAGGAGGAAGATAGAAGTTAATGTACAATAAGGAAAATTGGTGAAAGACCAATAAAACTGATATGGCATTCTGAAAGTGAGGTGAATGTTTTACAATTGGTTATATAAATTGGAAACTATAAACAGACCAAGCCCATACTTAAGTCTGCCACTTGTGAGCTAGATCGTGCAGTGGCTAGCAGAGAAAAATAGTTGGGCATTCCCCTAACATCCATGTCTCCTAGAAAAAGATTATATCAAATTTGGACAATAAACTGAGAAATTTGGGTCTGCATATGACTATGTTCCAAAAGATGACAGAGAGATAATTAGCAAGACATAGTTATTAGTTTTGCTGGTTCTTTTGGAATGTTCCCTCTAGCACTGATAATGTTATGTAGTTGGGTAATGAAACGTCTGCAAGAAAACAACCAAGCTCAGAGAGCACAAAGATCCCCTTATTTAAAGGGCTACAAGTATTCTCCTTTATTAGTGCTGTCTCTAGGAAATGTTCAGGAAAGCAGTACTTGGGATGACCAATTTGGAAACTGAGGAAGAAAATGGAGAGCAGATTCCCTACAGCCAGTTAGGATGGCTAGTATCCTAAGTCTGGGACAATTCCACAGGCAAAGTTTCATGGGCAGGACAAGTAGGGCAAATTGGGGATCAAGATCAGAAGGTTCACCATGTTCAGGGCTCCTTTGAAAGGAATTCACTTGCAAAGAGGAATATGTAGATGAAGCAGCCATTAGATGAACCGAATCAAGATCCATCCAAGGGGAGGCTGTGGAACTGGAACTGAAATTTGACTGCTCTGTCCTTTAAGGTCCTGTTGTGAGAGATTATCACCGATGGAATGAGCATCTAGGGGTTTGGGGGTTCTAAAAAGATCACATTGCATTGATCATCTTAGTATTCCCTTCATTCATCTGGATGTATTTTGAGCTGGAATGTTTTAATATTTTTTTTATGTATTAGGCACTCTGTAAATAAACTCATCAGTTACAGAAATCACTGATTGGAACATTAATTTAAACTACTTCAAGTTGCATATGCTTGGGTGTTGATGTTCTGTAGCGACAGTGTCGAACGATTGAACTATCCTAGTTCATCTTCATTTTCCACAGGGTCAACTGATGTCAATACCTTTTCTTTAATTAGATCAAGGGCATTATGCTTCTTGTGCTTATCAGGACCTGACTTTGGAGTTGGTGGACATTTCTGCTTTTGAGGTAGTTGCTGACAAGTGCTATGAGCTTTGGAGTTATGCCATTCTCCCACAGGCATTCAGTTCTTCTCCCAGGATTTAACATTTTTAAATTAGCTATAAAAACATTTATAAGAGTAAATGCTGAATATGGAACTGTTCCATGTTCCTAGCAAAGACATATCAACTATAGGAATACTGTATATCACATTAATGTAATTTATTGACTGCTGGGGCTTTCAGTTGAAGTGGAGGTATTACATGTGGATGTATATATAATTCTTGGTGCATTTCCAAAACTTCATGCCAAATGGTAAGACTGAAGTGATTAAAAAGACAAATACTTAATGGCAAAATTATTAAAAAGTAATTGAATACTAAATAGAAATGTAATCCAATTTGGACTTTGTCTTGGCTTCTCCCACTTTATTCTGGCATCATGTACTTTTGGGGTGTAGCTCCTGACAGCCCACTCACAAGAAAATGTTGGACTTAATCCAACCCCCCCTCCCCATACACATTTGCATATCTTATTGCTAACAGCAACGACAACTTATTAGTATTGGGGAAATAGGTCACAATAATGGGAAAGTTTATTCAAATATTTTGACAAATCAGATGCAGCATCCACAAATAAAATTAAATGTTAATGAAGTGTTGTTTTAAACCCCAGTTCCCCTGTACTTTGTCACCCATCTGAACCATTGTGTGCAAATACATCCTTTATAATTTTCTTCATAAAACCTGTTTTGATATTGTATGTGTTGGAAAACACATGAACCATATAAAAAGAAGAAAAAGCTGTTGGTTGAGATTAATTTTCATATTTGTACCAGAGAGAGAGCTGCATATAGACAGATTTTAAAAAACCTTCAGAGGTAGCAATGCGTATCAGGATAAGAATAGAACCAAGCCATATATCTGAGAGAGGAAATGAATATTTTAAAGTATACTAAGAGCGTATTTCAAAGCAATATCCTTGGATTTTGATGGAATGGAATACTTCCACTAACATCAATGATGGTTAGAAGATTTTTCTCTCTTTGCGTGTTTTTGAAAATGTCCCTCTTGTGCAAGAGGCACAAAACAAGTTTCATTTTTTAAATAAAGAATTGAATAATAAAAGCCTTGCCAAGAAGGTTTAATTATGGTTGGTAAAACTTGTGAGATTCATGAATACAAAATTGCTAGAAATTGTTAATTAGCACACATCATCTAGTTTATGTAACATTCAAGCTATGACTATTAAATAATCTTTTGAATTGTGTATATTAGCAAGATGACTGTAATTAAAACAAAACATTACAGTGAAAAAGACAAGTGTTGGATGTTAAAACTGCACATGCAAGAAGATACAGAAATATTTCAAATATACTTTATTCAGAGATGAAAGCTGCTTTTATACTGTGAATACTTCTTAATTAATAATCTGCTTTTAATAGTCATTTTCAGTAGGATTACTTATACTGTGAAACTAGCCAAAGGATGTATAACAATGAGCCTGCAGTTTCTTTTCTTTAGAGATATAATTAAGAAGGGTAATCAATATGTTTCCACCCTAAATTGAGAAAAATATTGGAATACATAAATGTCCATCTATGATATACTGACCAGCAGAGGAAATTGGAAAGTAAGAGCATCCCAGCATCTTTTGTGGTCAACATAAAAGTAGATCACTAGAGATTGTACTTAAGTCATCAGACGAGAGTTTATTAATCATCAAACAGAGCTGGAAGGGACCTTGGAAGTCTTCTAGACCAACGCCCTGCTCAAGCAGGTGACCCTATACTATTTCAGACAAGTGACTGTCCAGTCTTTTCTTAAAAAGAAGCACCTACAACTTCTGAAGGCAAGCTGTTCCAGTGGTTGTCCTCACTATTAGGAAGTTTCTTCTTAATTCCAGGTTGCTTCTCACCTTGATTAGTTTCCATCCATTGTTTCTTGTCTTGCCATCCACTGAAAAGTGTCCTTCTAGTAATAGAAAGAGCCTTACTACTTATAGAAGCATCTTTGATCCATTATATCATCCTTACTAATGAATGGTGAATGGTAACTGTCACTAATTTCCAAATTCCTGCGGGTTCTGTCATATCCTCTCCCACAATGTTCTTGAGAGATCTTCATTTGCTATCAAAGATCTTGCAAAACTAAGTAAAATTATTTTTTCTTTACTGTTAGCAGATGCTAAAAGTATCTTTTTTGGATAACTTCTTATACCTTAGTATTCAAAGTACTAATTCTAGTGGAAGCAAGGACAAAAAACAAGAACAGAAGCTATGTAAACTGTTTGAAAAAAGGTGCTTTTTAAGACAGATATTAACCTGTGGAAATATTTGTTATCTACATATTAAAGCAACCACATCTCTGGCAAGGCAAATCTAGCTGCTTTGAGGACTGCGTATATTTGTCTGTATCTTTTCACCATCCGTACACACAAAGGAATTAATTCACACACGTTTTTTCTAATAATTGCCCATTTGTTATTATTTTTACTAGAAACTTCCATTTTTATGAACTTGTTATGTTAACATGTAACATAACAATGTGAAAGTACAAAAGGGCAAAATAAACATGCTATAATTTTAGCTTTATTGTGGACAGGAACAGATGGCTGTGTTCTAATCAACCCAAAAGTCATACAGAACAGGGCACTTTTATTATGAATACAATATATTGACATTTTTATTATGAATAAAATATATTGACCCAGGGAAGATTTTGTAAGATTTGACTTCCCTTTAGGTAACCAAGTTGATACCTGGTATGTTATAAAAAAGAAGAAGAAACAAAAGTGTTATAGTTTATTGCACAATCAACCAGGTGCTCAGACTGGATTTGGCACTTTTAGTGATCTAGCAAGTCCTTCCCAAGGACCTGTGATAAATAAATGTTGATGTTTGATGGTATTGTCACAGAATATAAGCTGTTCTGAGTAAACCTGTCTTTTAAAATTTACTGATGGTGAGTTTGACAATGCCAGTGGTATTCAAGTGGTGGTCCAGTTGTTTCAGGATTATACTCAAGGTGCCTATTATTATTGGTATTACCTTTGCTTTCTTTTGCCACAGTCATTCTATTTCTATTTGCATATCTTTTTTATTTTGTTAACATCTCCTGTTCTTTCTCTTCTATTTTGTTGAATCCAGATCCTGCCACGTTCATTAACCAGACATTTTTGTCTTTCTTATCAACAATTGTTAAGTCTGGGGTTGAATGCCCCATGGTTTTTCAGGAGATGCAAATTAAGATTTAAAGATAAGTTTTGCTGTAAGTTTTCTTTGCAACTAAAGGAAAAATAAAGAATAGATTCACACACACACACACACACACACACACACCAAAAATGAAAAATCTAAACTAAAACTGAGTCACTGGACTTTTAAAAAGAAAAAGTAACTTTTTTTTACATTATAGCAGGTAATTACAAAATATCGGTAGCCAATTCAGTAAATAGCTAAAGGTCACTAGTTAGAATTTCCATAGGAAACTAAATCACAAATGTCACATTTACACTGAAATAGCTATTCAAGAATACCGATGACTGTGAGCCAATTTCCCTGTAGTTTCTATTTGTTTGTTTGGTTTTTTTCTTTCTCAAACATCTGGCAAAGGACTGGGGTGGTAAAGGGCATTTCTTTTTTTAAAGAAGTATTTGTTGAGGAAAAATACAAAAATACAGAAATATGGCACAACATACTCCTATAAGTAAATAAAAAATAAATAGCATACAAAGTTGGAACTATGCACAGCAGAAAGTATCCAACCAGATCCTTTTTCTATCCAGAGTGCAGGTATGAAAGTTGTCACAGAATTTTAAATTGCTTTCTTTGTTGCTCTGCCATTGGCACATGTTAATATACTGTTAAGTTAATGTCAAACAATACATCCCGCTAATGAGAACCTTGCAAGAACCTTGTCTCTCTCCATCCTTTTCTTGTCAGTGACAGCCAGGGCAATAAATGTTGTAACCCCAAATAGTGAACTCTAATCCTTAACTTTTGCATTCTGAAAATGGTCTTCTTTCAGCTCTTATTAATGGATATAATGGACAAAGAGTTTTGTAATAATTCAATATATTTGTCTTTCATGAATGGTTCTGAAATCAACAACAGGACCATTATCTCCTATCTGTATTTTCCTTTTCGGAGAAATTAAAAGCTTTGCATGTGCCTATTGTAAGTTGTCTAGTTTAACTTCCATCAACCCTGATAGATGCGAAGCTCTTCCTTTTCCTTATTTTTAATAACACTCATAAATAAATGTCAAAGTTTTCAAATAGAATTCTTATCTTTGTAGTACTAATCCACATATTAATGACACAGCTATTAAATCTCAAATGTTTGATCTGATATGAAAATATTTCTTTTAAGTCAGGCCTGCACAATTGTGATTATTATCACAATTTGAACTTGCCAATGCCAAGTGCTCAACAATTCCAGAGTATTTGCACTTTCAGATAAACAAGATAAGTCAGAATTTCACTTCACTACTCATTATACCTAGTCAAAAAGCTGTATTCAATGTAATAATTGCCAATTTAGAATCATTTAGAATTTAAACCAGAGATTTCTTTTTACTTATCATATTTTATAAAGCATTGCATTCTATGGTAGTGAATAATCCTAATCAGAATAGATCTGGAAGGGACCTGGAGGACTGCTCAAGCAGTGTAAAAGCCTATACCTTTTCAGATAAGTGACTGTCTAGTCTCTTCTTAAACACCTCTAGTGATTAAGCACCCACAATGTCTGAAGGCAAGCTGTTCCACTGGTTAATTGTTCTCACTGTTAGGCAATTTGTCCTCAATTCCAGGTTCGCTCCTTGATTGTTTTCCACCCATTGTTTCTTCTCCTGCCCCTCTTTGTGGCAGCCCCTAAAATACTGCAATCCTGCTATCAATACAATACAATACAATACAATACAATACAATACAATACAATACAATACAATACAATACAATACAATACAATACAATAGTAGAGTTGGAAGGGACCTTGGAGGTCTTCTAGTACAACCCCCTGCCTAGGCAGGAAACCCTATACCGTTCCAGACAAATGGCTATCCAACATCTTCTTAAAGACTTCCAGTGTTGGGGCATTCACAACTTCTGGAGGCAAGCTGTTCCACTGATTAATTGTTCTAACTGTCAGGAAGTTTCTCCTCAGTTCTAAGTTGCTTCTCTCCTTGATTAGTTTCCACCCATTGCTTCTTGTTCTGTCCTCAGGTGCCTTGGAGAATAGCTTGACTCCCTCTTCTTTATGGCAACCCCTGAGATATTGGAACACTGCTATCATGTCTCCCCTAGTCCTTCTTTCTCTTAAGCTAGACATACCTAGTTTCTGCAACCGTTCTTCATACGTTTTAGTCTCCAGTCCCCTAATCATCTTTGTTGCTCTTCTCTGCACTCTTTCTAGAGTCTCCACATCTTTTTTACATCGTGGCGATCAGAACTGAATGCAGTATTCCAAGTGTGGTCTTACCAAGGCATTATAAAGTGGTATTAACACTTCACGTGATCTTGATTCTATCCCTCTGTTGATGCAGCCTAGAACTGTGTTGGCTTTTTTGGCATCTGCTGCACACTGCTGGCTCATATTTAAATGATTGTCCACTAGAACTCCAAGATCCCTCTCACAGTTACTACTATTGAGCACGGTACCACCTATACTGTACCTGTGCATTCCGTTTTTGTTGCCTAAATGTAGAAACTTACTCTTTTCACCATTGAATTTCATTTTATCTATCATGTCTCTCCTGAGTCCTTCTTTTTTCTAGACTAACCAAACCACCCAAATCCTGCCACCCTAATTATGATCTTACTAATAATAGCAAAATAGATATAGTTTCTAATAAATAATGAAATTGGCCATCTTTTGTTCAACAGCTTTGTTAAAAATGGTTGCTAGTATTTAGTGTTTAGTCTGATGAGAAGATTAAAGAATGGTCTGCCTTCAATAATTTATCCACCACAACTGGATTCCAAGATGGGGCAGAAGAGTTTGCAGTACTCTTTTGTCAAAATTATGAATGTGACATTGCAGTATCGCAACATAAACTCTTCTTCTTAAGTACACAAATGCAATGTTCAAATGCATGTACAAAGGATATAGAGCTTCTAATACAGCAGAATGACACTGCTTTTGTTCATTGTCCCCAACTCCCCCTGACTTCAGCCATTGTTATAAAAGAGTATCAAGCTTCACAGAATATTAAACTTATAGTTGACATATTAACTTTATATATGGAAACATATGACACAGTTGTTTTATCACTATAAGAAACAGAAAAAGACTTCTGTTTTTTCAGTTCAAATCAAATTTATGCTATCCACAATGAAGGCATTGGGATTTCTTTCTGAATTCATTTCTTGGTTAAAATCATTCTGCTCACACAAGTACACTTAGCATTATTTTTACAATTAAAATGAAATTTAGATAATATCAAGGATTTTCTGTATATACTTTAATATGTAACTTCATTCTAGAATTGTTGTTGGGTTTAATAAGAAAACAGTGCTATTCAGAGTATTCTGGGACCTAAATTCAAAAATAAATTGTTATATGTTGATATTTTATGTTATTTTTAATAATTATCAAGGTTCTACTCAATAAATGGGAATGACTCATGACATCATGCCAATTAATTGTAAGGTTCCTAAGGATGTAGGTTAAAATTAAGGTTCATTTATTGTACAGAATGCATAAAATAGACAGTAATTATAATTCCTAGGAATATATCTTGCATGTTTATTTATTAATTGACTGCTCATCTTACCACAAGGTAACTCTATTTACTTTGTTGTTTAGTGAATATATAACAAATATTTAAAACTGTACTAATGCGATTAAATAGAGCATCAAGACATGGATGAAAGTCTTATGGATATATACTTATGGAGAAGGCTAAATGTGGTGAGAATGAATATTTCATCAAAATTGTTATCTATTTTGACAGTAATGATAGCATTGATTCTATTTAAATATTTTAAGCAGCTTGATAAATCAATGTTTAAATGGAAACAACCAGAGGTGGGTTTCACATTTTGTTACCACCAGTTCGCCGTGCATGGACCTGCTTCACAAGGACCTATGCTTCTTCCACGGATGCGCCCGGCCTTCCGCGCATGTGGCCAGCCTAAAAAATGTGCCTAAATAGGATGACATAGAGCCGGAGTGGGCGGGCAGACTCACCCATGATTTTGGGCGAACCAGTCCAAACCGGTTCAAACTGGTCCACTTCTGGAAACAACCAATACCAAGGAGCTGCCTTTCTCTTTTTTCAAAATTATGGTATTCATATGACAAATGCTTACATTTTCCTGATTTTAAAGAATAGTATTGTATATGCTTGTTAATGTTGGTAATGTATTACAATAAAAAAACCCACTGATTATCTCCACCTCCCCACCTTAACTTTAGAACTGCTGCTTGGTATCCTTAAGTAGCTAGCAAGTTCATTCTAACTCTAATAAGATGTTTAATTTGTTTGTTTATTTTTAGTGTGTGGGCCTTTGGACATATTTGGACTCTATTAGGAAGAAAATTAAAATTGAACAAATTCTCATGCGGAATCAATGTTATAAAGTAATCCCAATTTTAAAAATTACTGGAAACATTTTTGAAATGGGGAGGCAGGAGATTAGGGACTGAAAATGGACTTTTAATTAGGTAATATAAACAACACTTTCAAGAATTGACAATTTAGCTAATATAGCCAAAAAAGCAGTAACCATAGTTAAAAAACTTGTTAGTCACGTTGTTTTGACCTGAAACTCCTAGTATCTTTCAAAATCTGGAAACATGGCTGAAGTTGGAGAAGGCTTATATAAAGGCTAAGCCAACAATGGATTATAATAAAAAAAATCAAAATGCTTCATAAACACATTTGGGGAGTACACAAGAAATATGGATAGACATAATATGCTATATTACAAAATTTGTGTCTTCAAATTTTTTAAAAAAATGTTAAAAGTATGTGTACAATTGAAAAGCTTGGTTTCTTTTTTTTTTAGAAAAAAAATCAGGTTTTCTGAACCCTTCAAAAGATATTTAAAGAACATCCACTGTCATCTATTTTATACTAAAGGTGTAAAATATCTGAAGGAGCTCTAGTGCGGTGTAGTAATTTCTTACTGGGCAGAACCTATTACTATGGTGAACAAGGTACTTGAAAAGTAATTTAGGTTAAAAGATGTCAGAGTGGTATTAAAATATGTTTTCATCATTTGAAATGTATCAATTTTTTGAAGTACTTTGGAGAATTTATGTCTAGACCATCACAAAAAATGTGACTGTATCTTCCTGGAAAGATGCTTGTCTACAAGTTTCTAAATGTTAGTTTCATAAAATTTGTCAAGTTTCAGACTCTGAATTAGCTTTTATTAGACAGACAAACAAGGTTGGACAATCCCAAAGGAGCTTTTCAAAATACAACCAGATTTTGCTTTAAAAAAAAATGAAAAAAACCATGGAGCTTTTTCATGAGTCCATATGCTCTGTGGTTTAATTCAGTATTCAAAAGTTTGAAATGTAATCATTTATATACAGGTAGTCCTTAGGTTATAATCCTAATTGGGATTGGGATTTCTATCACACTGTGAGGCAAACATTAAGCAAAGTATCATAAGATTCTTCCACAGTGACAGCAGTCATGGAAATCTAAGTGGTGGTTGTTAGGCAAGGATCTCATGCTTCTCCTGTCTTGTGATAACTTTCTCTGTTTCAAATCTCCCATCCTTCTACTTCCACTCTCCAGTACTGCTTTTTTGGTTACCATGAACAATCTGGCTAAGATAAAGAATCATCTGTATTCAGCCATCACTGTCTACCCACTGATGTTCTACTGCCACCATCTCCATCTGACCTTCACTGTCTCCTTTAACTCACCACTGGTAGGACATCTCAAATGTCTCAATTTTCAATTTCCAAACATTAGGCTGCTCAAAAGTTGTGACATGGCTTAGGGATTGTAAATATATTTTGGTTACTTTAATATAATTTAGATGCGTTTGATAAGTAACTACATAAATATCATAACTTTTTAAATATGTTATTTGTTTAAGTATGTCTCATTTCACAGTTTTTTTTTCTCATTTTGTTAAACATTATTTTGTCTGAGAGTATTAATACTCCTGGCCTCGTTTCCTGTAAGTGTGATAACTGATCTGTAATAGCTTCTAAAAAAAGAACAAGCCTGGGAACATTCACTCATAAGGGCAACCTAATTGGGATTGGCCAGAGACTTGTTGCTGTCTGAATTCCCAACACTGTGACACATTCTCAGATATGCCTACTGTTAAGAGAACAAAGTAGTGATGATGCTAGAAGCTATCCAGCAGCCAGTCTTGCAAGATATATATATGTGTGTGTGTGTGTGTGTGTTATATTTGTACTGATAAATAAATAAAGGGAGACTAGTATAGATCTATTTCGAGCTAATTAGCTCTCATCAGCTAGCCATACCCTTACTGGGATTTGAACCCGGGCTGTATATATCTTAGGCAGGAGTCTTATCCACTAAGCCATGGGCTCACTTCCTTATCAGTTGAGCCAGGGAAATAGGTATGGATTAGGCATACCAGGGGTTGTAACATTATATACTTTTACTGCGAAACTTGACAAACTGTCTGACATCCTCAACTGCAAATGTCAAATTGTTCTGTGTGCCAAATTCAGCTGCCCTGCTGGCTGCAAAAAAAGAAGCTCACATTAACTGTGCTGCCCTAAGGAGATGAAAATAACATTGAAAGAACTTACTTTTAAAAAAAAGTCAGAGACACAAGACTGGTTATTTTGGATTGCACCAGATTGGTTTGCCAGATGTGCCCAAGCAGAAAAGATTAGGCAAAAGGCAAAAGCAGCAAGACAACGAGAGACAAAGGCTCACTAAATATAAGCAGAGAAGTGTTCCAGTCATCTCGATACTGACAAATGAAGTAGTTACCTCTTATGATGAAAATGAAGGACAGACGACTGATGATGAAGATGAAGAGGAATGTGATGGAAAATATGAAGAGCCTTAGACCAAACACATGTTCCCTCTACATCAAAAGAAAAGACAGACTACAATAGATTAGAAATAACAAATGTTACTATTCAGAGCATAGATACAGGGACGGTCTATGTGCTACTACTGCCATTACCACAGCTGCCTTCATAGATGCTGGCTTGATCACTGAAGAAGACAAAAGATTTGTAGTGGGCCACAATAAAGTCAAGAGAGTAAAGTCCATGGATGTAATGATTGATATTCTAAATAGCTTGCCTGTTCATTTAAAGAGAGACACAGCCTCTTGTATTTCATTCTCCATATTTTGACATCCTTCCTATGTTCCATTAATACATTCTTCAGGAGGAACAATAACAAGTCCTGTTATGAAGTTGCATCTTTATTTTTAATTCCTGTCTTGATGATTTATTACATAATTGCCATTTCTAATTGCAGCTAGATAGTCTACCCACCAGCTTGAGAAAGTGTCTGGCAGTGTCTGCCATAAACACAAACATCTTGCAGAAACTGAAAACAATTTCAAAAACTGAATACAGTGCTAACAGTTAACCTACACAACACAAATTCAGTTAGAGAAACACAGGGAATTGATGGCCAATAAGATGTGAAGCAGTGGTGGGATTCAATTTTTTTTACTACTGGTTCTGTGGCAGTGGTGGGTTGCTCTTCCCTTCGCTACCAGTACGCTGCCCGTGGTCCGTTCATGCATGCACCTGACATGCGTTGTGCACACATGCACACTCAACTGCTCTGTGACACACAACTGCTCGTTGGGGTCTGTGCAGGCACCACACACTGTGTGCATGTGTGCAATTGGCCGGTTGCCTTAAAACAGGTATGGAATGTGGGCGAGCCAAATGAGCCACCGTACCGGTATGGTCGCCACTGCTGCCATCTGCTACCAGTACAGATGTATCAGGCCATACTTCCCAGAATGCACCACTGTTCTGTGGGCATGGCTTGGTGGGTGTGACATGGCTTAGTGGGTGTGATGTGGCTTGGTGGGTGTGAAGTGGTTTGGTGGGCATGGCAGGGGAAGGATACTGTAAAATCTCCATTCCCATCCCACTCCAGGGAAAGGTTACTGCAAAATCCCCATTTTCTCCTGATCAGCTGGGACTCGGGAGGCAGAAAATAGATGGGAGTGTTGCCAGTCAGAGGTGGCATTTACCGGTTCTCTGAACTACTCAAAATTTCCACTGCTGGTTCTCCAGAACTGGTCAGAACCTGCTGAATATCACCTTTGATGTGAAAGTCATGAATTCCTATATGAATAAGGTCACAAGGAAATAAAAATGATAGGAAGCAATTGCTCTTTATGCAGTAGCCAAAGTTGAATTAGGAAAAAAGAAAACAGAAAATGGTTACCAAGGGCAAAAGAGAAGACCAAATAGAACTTCAATTTTTCATTAATGTGAGGACTAATTGGAGGAATTGAATAGAAATAGATTATCAGATATAGCAAGGGGAAAAATAAATACTTAACAGATCTCCACCTTATATTTTCCCCCAATGTTTATTTCAGTTGTGGAGGTGAGTAGAGGTTGTCAGAAAGCAAATGTTAATTTCATTTGATTTGGTTTGATCCCTGATAAGAATACTTTTGGTCTATCTTGTTTAGATTTCTTTCTTAACACTATTAATTATTTTAATGTATTTTCTTTAAAATAATGTTTGGGATTTTCATTCTTGGAGGAGCTAACTGTTTTTAGTTTGGGTTAGATAAGGTGTCTCCTCATCCTTATGTTATATATGAATTTTCAGCTGTAAGCAAAACAGATTGTGGCTATAGTATTGCTTCTGTTTTATTACCACTAGTAACCTCAGGGTAATTAGTTAATTAATATGGTAATAATATTAGAAGAAAAAGTCATCTGATGTAGTATTAATTAGTCATATAAAATTCTCCATGGTTAATGAGAAATTTTATGGCCCAAGAGAAGGGAAAATTAAACGAATCCTGAAAAGGCTAGCTAGTAAATAGTTACAGTACATTCAGGGTTTTGTAATTTGTCTATTAAAAAAACCAAGCTGCATCCTTAGTGATGCTAAATTGATGTTTGCAATAACTAGTTATGAAAATACTAGTATGATGCGGGTTTTGCCCACGCTTAAAGTGAAGATCTCTCTCTCTCTCTCTCTCTCTCTCTCTCTCTCTCTCTCTCTCTCTCTCTCTCTCTCTCTCTCTCTCTCTCTCTCTCTCTCACACACACACACACACACACACACACACACACTTCATTTAACTTAACTGAAGATATACTACTCTACTATGAATAAAATATGAAAACTTGAAAATTGTATCATTTTTCCAATATAAAAGAGAAAGAGACAGAGGAAGTTAAGTAGTGGTAGACAATTCTGTGAGCCTGGGACATGTAAAGAGGATGCCATTATGCATTGCTTCCAATGTGATTAGAGAAGAGTCTTTGATAGATTCTGCATTCGTAATTTCATTTTCATTCAAATACTCTGAATCACTAAAAGTGCCACTTGCAATACTCAGTGGAATTTACTTCTGAGAATTTTTTTTTGCCGTAAACATATCTAAGAAAATATATATAAGAGAGAATGTCAGTCTTGGATGCAACAAAATCTTAGAAATGTCTATTCAGATTTAAGTTTGCCTGACTTCAATGAGTATTAGTTTTCATAGTAAGGTTGGGTGTCCCATTAGTCTGAATTCATTTATGCTGTGATTTATTTATTTTTAAACATAAGTATATCTGGTTTGGGGAGAAATGTAAGTAATCACTTTTAATATAAGAATGCCAGTTTTAATTAAGCTCAGCCATCACAATGAAAACCGTACTTTATCCCTTCTGTAACTTTTTTAAAGTTAATGGGAGGTGTAGCAGTTACATGTTTATTTCACTGAAATTAAATTAAGATTTACAGAAGCGTGGTAGCATATAGAAAAAGGTTTTCTGTGAGAACTTTATTAGACCATATGATACCACTGGAAGGAAAAGGTTGGGGGCTCATTTTTCCTGTCAGGAGATTGCATGGAGAAGAAGAGGAAAAAATCCCAAACCCTGTTGCTATTTAAAATGGAAGAGTCAGAGCCATCTTCTCAAAAGGAGGTTTTAATTTCAGAAGCAAAGTGACATTCAGCAGTTCAGTTCTACGCTGATGATTAGTTAAGAGTCTTTTGCTATTCTAAAAGAGTGTTGGGTAATCCTTATTGTAGCTGAAGGCTATGTCCTGTTTTTGGATTTGGGGTGAGGGGGTGATGATTTTAATTGTCACCCTGTTTTTGTTAGCCGTTAAGTTTTGCTGCAAGAGTTTTCAAATGTTATGCATTGAATTGGCTACTGCCCAGTGTTTATTTGTTATGAATGGGGCCATCTAGTTAGGTGACATCCGTTTTCCACAAGCTTGTTATTTTTCTAAGTTCCAGCATCTACTTGCAGTCAGCACCTTGCTACAATGTATCTTTTGCAAGCATCTGACTGGGTTGTGGACTGAGCCAGAGGTGGGTTGATCCTGGTTTTACTACCGCTTTGTTTCACACATGCGCCAGACACACGCTGTGTGCACATGCACATTTCAATGTAAATTGTTTTAAGTGCATGCACAGAACAATTTACAGTGAACTGCGCAGGTGCACACACTACTAAACAACATGCTGGCAAGGGTAGCAGCAAGCAGGGAACCAGTTCTGGGGTGTGGCCAGCCTGGGTCACTGCCAATTCTGCAACCCAGGCCTAAATTCCACTACCGGTTCGGTCGAACCGAGCCAAACTGGGAGGAACCCACCTGTGGAATGAGCTTCAGGTAGTTTCTATTAGCGGATTGACTTTATGGGCTTTTCTGAGGCTTTTTCCTGTGGCTAATATTTTATAGAAAGAAGGAGGAAGGGGTTGTGATTACTTCTTATAATGCAGAGTTTCAAGAATTCCAAATAGCTAGATAAGTTCTAGTTTTATAAGCTATGGAGCAGGATGTATCCTGTTCAAACTGACTTTGGCCAGTTTCCTAAGAATTGAGGGGAAAATCCCTCTGACAGCTATACTATTCTGACTATGATAAGAAAATGGATATTGAATGGCTGCAACTAAGTTCTGGAAGTATAAATTGGAGTCCTCTTTGCTTTCATTTAATTTTAGAAAGGCATTCACTCAATAGAGAAGATACTTTTTCAGAAATACTACTTTTGCCTGATTTATAATCACATTTAGATTTGTATTTTTAGCTTTGTGCCTTTTAAAGCTCTATTTTTTCTATGGCTTGTCATAAGCTTTCCTGATTGATATACATCCATCAGACTAGCATAATACAAATGATTATAGTAATAAATTAATAAAGTAAGTTTTATTTTTAATTTGAAAAGTGTAAGCCCAAACAAACTATAGTTCTTCAGCAATCCAGAGAAGAGCCTTATATAGTGTTTTTTTTGTTTTCCTTAAGTAGCCCTGGCTGATGTCAAAAGACAAGCATGGTTAGTCCCAGTTAATACTTGGATATAGTATGCCTGTTCATACCCTTGCCCAAAAGAACTGTATAGACATAGTAATCAGAAGTAAAGTCTGACTCAATGACATATTTTTATTTTCTGTGTAGTCAAGATCCCACATGTTGTCAGTCAGCAAATGATAAAAACAATATATCCCATTAAGTGCCATTAAGTGTTTGGCTGACCTGACTGAAGCCATCTTGGAGCTTCAGTGCTGCCACATTGGAGCTGTAGGATAGGGAGGGGGGATGAGAGATAGCTCGGGTTGTGTAGTCAAAATAAAATACTTTGTCTTGGGAACCAAGGATGTTCTCACACCTGTCTGGAGAAAGGAGGAGTGATGTCACCAGACTAGTGGATGCTGTCTTGATTGGGCCACATGACTGATTGTTTGGGATTGAGGGAAAATCTTCCATTTTTAAATAGGTGAAAACTGAGGGACCCTTCAGAGTCCGTTTTCACCAGATATGTGCCAATATGATATTTCTAATAAAGCTTTTCTTTGAGGAATCTAACTCCTTCAGAGTTTTGCATGCTATGGATCTATTACTTGGAACCCTGATATTAAGTCAATTTCTTGTCTTGTATGCTTGTCATGTCATTGTATGTTCATACAATATGGATGGATATCAGGTCTTGTTGGTGGCCTCCTGAAAGGATTAGCCTTCAGTACATTCTTGAAGTAACAATTTAATGTTTATAGAATAAATGTTACAAACTTCCCCTATAGGTTTTGACACACATGCACACATAAATACATTCCAATTGTGTTTGAATATTTGCTGTGATTTTCTTTTTCTTTTTTAGCAACAACTTTATGGATTTTAGATTCACATTAGCATGGACATGACCAGAATACTTTATGGGATTCATTGCAATTGTCCTGCTAATTAATGTTAGTGTTCTGAACAATTAGTTTTACATTCTTGAGCAGCTGTTTATTCCCAACTTCAAACATTACATTATGGTGACATTTCAGCTGCTAGGTTCAGTGCAAAAAAGGAAAAGAAAGCATGTTATGCTTTATTATTATTTTTTAGGAGAAAAAGGCATGGAATACCAAATATCACAATATCTACAATGAATACTTCTAGAAATTATAATAATGAGATAATACAAGATTCTGGTACAGTTTTTTTTCTTTTGTGCTTTAAACAGATAGAGACCTCTAAGTTCTGTGCCTGTAGAATTTCAATCAAACCAAGATGTTCAGAAAATCCATGACATACAAGAGGATTTGGTAATAGATGAAATATCTTAACACTTCATAAACCACTAAGTCCAGAACTGAAATATTTCATTCAGAAACCTAGAAAGTATATCAGCACTGAAGGCAGGGACAATAAATTTCTAGTAGAGCAAATCAAAAGATTAAGGGTTCCTTTTAAGTAGCAGACAGGAGATATAACAAAGGAAGACTACCCTACTGAGAATACCCTTCTCAGCAGTACAAACAATAAAAATGACTGAATTTATAGGAAGGACAACAGTTGTGTTCTTGTTTAGAAATTTAATTGAATCTATCCATGAAGTATAGCTGATAACTGCCTTTGAAAAAAAGAATGGAGTTTTAAAAATTACATCACCCCATAACATTAAGTCTTACTCCAAGGGTGCTGCTTTTTTCACCAGGCATCTAGGCTTTTTTTGCTTCTCGTCCAACAAGCTTCTTCAGCTCTGAAGAAACTTCTTGGATGAGAAATAAAATGTCTTCAAAGAAAAACCAGAAAGAACCAGTTGCCTCTTGAAAAAAGCACCTTTGGGAGAACCATGACCCTGATGACTGAGAATTTCCACATATTTAAGTCTCACTATTCACAGCAATAAAATGTTACCTAAATGCTAGAAAGAGGACAGCTGTCCAATCTAGAAAATATACATAATTTCAATGGGATGGGGGGATGGGGAACAGGAAACAGGTTACACAGAAGGGAAGACTTCAAAGTTAAAAAAAAAGTTGAATATAGGAAATGGAAAGAGGGCCAGATTATTGATGAATTATAGCTAGCCTGGAAGCAGTGGTGTTTGAAAGGAGAGTCCAAAATCTACAAGATGGTGAGCATGGGGATTAACCACCTGTGTATCTCTTTTGTCCATGGATTGACACTATATACATGTACAAATGGGGCAGAGTTGAATCACAAAACCATGCTCTTCTATCTTTCAGGTTTTGATGTTTGCCCTCTTGCCCAGGGATATCCTTCCCAGAGGGGTCCAGCAGGACCATGTCACAAAAGTAGAATCTCTAAATGTGCTGAGGTTAGCAAAGATTGCTAATAAACTTTAAAAAGTACTTATTTAAAGACGTGATTTTATGTTCAAAGTAAAAGGAGAGTAAAATAAATGGATGTAAGAACATCGGAAATCAGAAACAAAAAAATGGCAGATTTTCTCAACTGATTTTGATTCATTCCTCTTCAGCAAGAACAATAATTCCAGCAGAAAGTTGTGAAGGGCAGAAAGAAGGGTCAAGTTTAGGATTGATACAGTATATCTAGTTCAAGCTTCAAGAAACATTGAATGAGTTAATCTCCAAAAGTAGATGAATTCTATTCTGAAGGATACTGAATAAATTCGTTTATAGCAGGGGTGAAATCAATATATCTTCACTATGAGTTCGCAAATGTGAGCATGTGCGGGTGGGCAGAACCTCCCACTGCCACCGCTACCAGTTCACCCGAACCAGATAGAACTGGTTGAATAGCATTGTTGGTTGACAGTCTGGCTAAACTATTATTTGTTATTTTTGAGAAAATGTTAAAAAAAACCTGATGAAGTGTCAAATTATTGGAGAAGAACAAATTGACACTATCTCAAAAAAGAGGAAAAAGAAAGGTTTAGAGTAGGGGTGTCAAACATGATTTCATTGAGGCTGCATCAGGGTTGTGTTTGACCTTGGGGAGAACAGAGTGGGTGTGGCCAGGGTGGGCATGGCCAGCTCGACGTCATTCGTGTTGGGGGCTCCTTGGTGGCCTGAGCATTCTGCCAGCAAAAATGGGCTCCCAAGCTGTTTTCACCTATGACAGCCTCCTGCAACCTCTACCAGTGAAAATGGAGCTTGGGAGTGCTTGCCCGTGGCCCTCACAAGCTCCATTTTCAGCTGTGATGGCCTCCATTCTGCCAGCAAAAATGGAGCTGCAAGCAGCCCTGCTTTTGCTGGCAGTAGCAGCATGGGTTGGTCCTTCACTGTTTCCAGGGCAGCCCTGCAGGCCAGATCTAAGCACCCTGTGGGCTGGATCCAGCCTCCATGTCTTGAGTTTATGCTGATTATACCTCCTGTACTCTATACCTCCTGATATAGAGCAATCAGCATTTCTGGATAATGTTTGAAAGCAACTGTCCAAGTCAAGAAGAGGGTTCAAGCAGGGAATTTGTCTGGACTCATTAAGTAAACACAAAAGGGAAGGTATGTCACCAGCCTCCTATTGCCTTTGAGCCATATCTAATCTTTCCCACGTGAACACTGCCACTAGGGAAGATTCCTGTGGAATAGGCAGAGAGTAATAAACTTTTTAGTTTGAACTCTACATGTGTGCATTTGATTGCACTAAACATTCTTCACTGATTAAGCTGTGCAATGAAATGGAGTCATTGGCTTAAATGGATCCTTCCAACTCAGTAATAACATGCTTCTAGTTTTTATAGCCATCCCCTTATTTCAGAAAAAGGTCAATAAAACTAGAACTGTTTTCAATACCAGTGCAACAATAATAAAACTATAACCATATTAATGAGAAGCATAATAAAGGAACAACTATATTTTATTCTATGAGTTTCTGCTCATATTTTTCCCTTTGGTATTCATTTAATAGTACCACTGCCATAAGGCTGAAATTAAGGATATTTTTTCACTGCTAGTGCATTATGATCATGTGTTCATTGATTCGAAAACCTAAGGGGGCCTAATCTGCCCAGCATTAAGGTCTTTTAAGTCTCAATGATTTATCTGAGAAAATCAAACATGTATTTTAAGTCAAGGAAGCTTTAAGCACTGAACTTTGGCTGGATAAGGGCCCAAAGGGAAAATGATTTCATTTATCTGTTGGAATCAAAATTGACCACTTTATATCAAGGGATTTATGATATCCACTAGAATATCAATGATTAACTTGTAAAAGCCAAAGACAGTGTTTCATCTGAATTAGTAACTCTAAAATACTCTTCTATATAACTAAATTATATTACTGTAATATACTGTAATAGAGTAATATTTCTTCAAGAAATAGAATCCTGAAGAAATTATTTAATTCATTTTTTTAATTCTTCAGTTGCAAGGGTAACAAAGTACAATTTTTAGGTATTGGGCTTGTGTAGACGTTTTGCATTGGCTTCAGTATAGAAAAGAGAGGGTTAACAATAATACAAATGTATGATTACCATTCCAAGACTTGTTCTACCCGAGGTCAAGTTTATTGTGTAACTATCAGATGATATTAATCCAAACACAAAATATAGAGGATAAAGGTGAAACACTGGATATAGTTTAGCACATAATTTGATTTTATTTGTTTGTATAATGCAGTGACTATTGGCCCTTTTTCATAGAAATCAAAACAAAAACCCTTTTCTTGTTCTCTCTGCTTATCTCTCTGCTTGAAACATTCCAATTCATATTCAGTCTCATTCACATCATGTACTTTTTACCTTTGGCCTTTCCAGCATGTTTCTAAAAGTGAATGGGAAACAATTTCTGACAAGCCGTCTATGTCTGAATATGTTGACTCTTGAAATGAGTCAGGATCAGATGTAGAATAACTCTAGTAGCATAAATCCTAGGCTTTTGTTGTGTGTCTGTGTGTATTCTCTAATATATTCAACTTGGACGTGTGCAAAATCTCTGCATGATTCATAAAGTGAAGATAAATGGTATATAAATATGACTTCTCTTTGGAGACAAAATAATTGATTCTGAACCACATTGTCTTTTTTGTGTGAACAGGAAATAACCTTCAATTATAGTAAATTGGGTTTACTATATTAATATCCTAATATACAACTTTATATTCTCACTTGAAAGTAATCAAACCAACTAAGAAGCCCATGATTTTCAAATTGACCAATGTTATTGGTCTATACTGTAACTCTCATCGTCATTAACCATTGTTCAAGCAGGATAAAGCTGATAGAGATTGGAGTCCAACAACTGAAGGTTGTGGATTCCCTATCACAGAACTCATTAAAAGTGAGCACTGTTCCCTCTAAGGTGCGTGGCTGCGCGGCCGCACAGGTGGCAAGAAAACACCATGCAGCAGTTTCCAACTGCCACGCAGTGTTTTCTACTGTCACAGGCGCCGGAGGCTGGGGAGGTCCTTTGCAGACTGATAGAACTGGCCGCCCGCAAAAGACCTCCCTGGACTTGTTTTGGTGAGTGTGGGGCGACTGACGCTAGTTCAGGAAAGCAAGCCTGGGGAGGTCCTTTGTGGGCAGCCAATCCTAGCTGCTTGCGCCCGGCGCTGCAGCTAAAGTAAATCCCCTGCCGCTACCGGAATTTCTGCTGCCGCCTCCTCCTCCTCTAACAGCACCACCACATTTGCTGCCCGACGCTGCGGCAGAGGTGAAGCCGCCAAAGCTCCCGCCGGCGCCCCCGCCCATGGCAGCAGCGCCTCCCCCTCTGTTTGGAGCACCTGAGCTGAGCCCCGCGTTACCCCTGCCCCCTCCTCCTCTGCTGTGCTTTTGAGGAGCCATGAGGCCGCGGGAGCCAGTAGGAAGGCGGCGGAGAGGGTGGGAGCAGGGGAAAAAGGCCTCATGGCTTCTCAAAAGCACGGCGGTAGAGGAGAAGGCAGCAGGGGTAACGCGGTGCCCAGCTCAGGTGCTCCGAGTGGAGGGGGGCGCCAGCGGGAGCTTTGGCGGCTTCACTCCAAATGTGGTGGTGCTGTTGGAGGAGGAGGAGGTGGCAGCTGTTATTCTGATGGCGGCAAGGGCTCGTCATCGGCATCTTCAGCGGCAGCCCTGCCCCCTGTGAAAAAAACCGAAGATGGAGCAGATCCACGCAGATGACGTCGCCGCAACATGACTGGAGGAGGAATTCTGAGGGTTGAAGTCCACAAGTCTTCAAGCTGTCAGGTTTGAAGACCCTGGGGTTTTTTTCTAAAGGGTTAGGGGTGCAAGGGTCTTGCAACTTGACAGCTTTAAGACTTGCATGCTTCAAATGCCAGAGTTTCTGACCCAACATTTTGGTTGCTAAGCAAGAGCGTTGTTAATTGATACTATATAACACTTTTAATTAAGCGGGTACCTTGAATAAACATAACTTTGAGTTTCAAATAATACTGATTTTGTTGTTGTCTTAGGTGACACCTGTGAAAAAAATTCAGGTGCTGCTCAGGCATAAAAATGTGCCGCTCAAACACTATACTTTTCTGCTCACACTGAAAAAAAATTAGAGGGAACATTGAAAGTGAGATGGATTATTTTCTAAATTTTAATTATATTCAGGGGAAAAATAGATGATAGATAAGATGACATAATGCTTTACTTTTTATTTTGAGGTATGTCATTATAAAACAACAACCTGAGAGCCTGATCTGGATGGGGGTGCTGCATGTGAGTTGGAAGACTCTTCTTTTTATTCTACCTCTTTTAAAAAGAAACATTCATATGCTTTAAAATTCTCTTTAAAGCAGAACGATTTACCTCTACCAGGTTCTGTCTAAAGATAGAAGAAGAAACTAAACAAAAACTTTGAGGTCTATAGCTCAACAAACCTGAGAAGGCAGATAGAAGGTAAATTCCAAGATTAAAACATAAATCAATTTTATTAAAGCCAACCAAAAAGATAGGTTCCACATACAACACAAAGTTAAAAAAGATAAAATACAAAAAAGAGGGAAAAACATTAACAGATACTAAAACTAAACTATCTTATCTGAGGCAATTTCTCATTCAGGACTCCATCCAACTCAAAATTCTTCCTGTCCCTTCTTTTCTTCTATTGGCTCTCAGGGGTCAGGGGTCTCAGGCTGGCTTGGGATTTAAAGGGCCAGATGTTTCCCCATGATACAAGAACTTTCCGTAATATAGTATATACTTTTGTTTCTCTTTTTCATACATATTTTGTAAACATAAACATCATTTTAACAGGTCAAAAACAGGTCAAGTGGTCTTCCTTTTGCTTATATTTTTCAGAAACTTTATATAAACACAAACATACAACATTCGATAAAAAGTCAAATGGTCTTCCACATGAATATAAGGAGCCTGCAAAATACCCTAACATCTAAGAGAAAGGGAGGCATTCCACAGGTAGATACTTCAGAAGAAACTGGGGGTCTGATTTATTATCCAACCTGAGACAAAATAGGCATAAAGGGCAATGTTCCATGACTGGAAGGAATTAGGCTGCCCTTAGCATCTTTGTGACAATAAGCATTTATACCTGCTTTTGTCATCACCAACTTCATGAATGAGGCACCACTGATCCCTTGTATAGCCAAAAAAAAAAAAAATCTACTTTTAAAACCAGAACAGTTAAGGACAAGTTTAGGTCATTTCTTCAATGGGATGGGGATGTGTGGAGGGAAGAGGGAATGGCCTTTAGGGACTGAAGGAAGAGTCAATGTCAAAGAAGTAGATAAAAAGGGCCTGAATCAAGATCAAGAAAGTAACTTCAGTAAACATTATCAGACAGGCCTCTTCCTAGTTCACATAAAGATATGGGATGGAGTGAAGAAATGCATTCAGATTTTTAAGGTTCTGTTACTATAGCTTTAGAATAAAAGTAGTACTGAACTACAGTGCATGGCATCGGTTTCCTAGTCTAATCTACCTTGAATGGCTAACATAAGACAAAAGCTGCATCATAATGGCACGTCTTCTAAAAACTGGGACATCTTCATGTCCAGTTAGTGGGATGATCCCACAATAGCATTGTTACCATGTCTTTCACACAAAAAAGTATATTTGCATTTAATTCTGAAAAGATCTCAGTATTACGTCTACCAAATAGAAATGCTAAATTGCTCATTTGGCATCCCTTCAAAGCCACTACCTGAGAGAATTGGTTTGGTACTACCTTTTAGTCAAGAAAACAACATCTTTCTATGAGGACTTTGCTAACGTTTGAAGATTCCATGACAATAAAGACATAGGAATATTCTACCTGAAAAATTTGGCCATTTTTGTGCCATAAGCATATTCTGGGGACAAAAGATTATCTCTTTTTCGTAACTAAAATACTGCAGAAAGTAACACTGAGCACAGTTTCGAGTTCACACATAGATTCTTTTTTTCCAAGAGGAACAACTCCATTAGTGTAAACACTGCAGGAAATGTGCTTTTTTTGAAGCTTGGAGAATTTCAAACTCAGAAATTAGTGGAGTGGTTTCTACTTATAGAAAAGGGTGTATTTGCATATAAAGTCCTGCTCCTCTATCAGAGCCATCTAAACAGAGCAATTCAACCCAAATGGAAACCTTATCTATTTTTTAAAAAAATATTTATTTTTTTCTTTAAAAAAGACAAAAAACACATACAGAATAAAAGCAAGGAGAAAAACAACTTTCCTCAATTTCATCAAGCATGCAATTTGGTTACCAATTTTTGTGCCTCAGTTTTTACAGTTAAAAATAAAATCACTGGTTATCCATTAAACATAACTAAATATTTCACTGTCATTGAACATTATCTGTTCATATTACCATTAATATTCTTTCCTTTGTGACAACTCTTATTTCCTTGAATCCATAATTATCTATTAGGTAACAATAAGTCTTTATAGAATTATAATATCACCTATCTCTAGAGAGGGAAAACAAAGATTAAAACAAAGGATTCCCATTAATTCATATTGTACATTTATACTTTCAATTAACCATAATGTCACCAATCATCCACAGCTCCAAATATAATTTTCCATTGTTAATTATTAATCCATATGGTAATTAAGTATTTCAATTTATATATGTATCCACCATTCATTACATCATCATTAATCCATTTAATATTCAGAAATCTTTCTAGTATAGAATGATCACTACCTACAATTGTACCTAGATGTTCAAATCATCCCACTCTTATACATTGGGATCATTATTGTTCTTCATGTATCACACAAACAAGTACTCTATTTCACAATAAGAAAACTTTCATAGCAATAAGTATAACTTTCTATTACTACATAAGTAAACAATTTCATTTCCAGGTTTTTTTTATCTAACCATTGGTAAAATAAATCCCATACTTTATAAAATTGCTCGTCCTCTAGTTCTCTAATTTCTAATGTAAGCTTACTCATTTCAGCACATTCCATTGTTTTCCGAATAGTTTCCTCCTGTGTTGGTAATTTCTCATTTTTCCAATTTTTGGCAAATACAATCTAGCAGCTGTTAAAGCATTTATAATCAGATATTTCAAGTCCTTGTTGTATATTTCTGGTATTATTCCCAATAAAAAGAGTTCTGATTTTAAGTATGTGTTTATAAACCTTATCAATTTTGGAATGTTCACTGTATCTTGCCACTTAACTATAGTGTAGTTCTTTATTGAGTTAGGAATTCTATTATGCACCGCAACCAACCTTCCTTTATAGAAAAGTAAAAGTCTTGATATTGCCTAACATGAAAGAAGCAGAGTTTAAATCTATGGCCCAAGGCATGAATTGAGAGCTGTTAATAGGAAAGTGTATTATGCTTTGGCCAAATGCAAAACTAAAGATTAGAGGCTGACAAATCCTCATGTAAAAATTCACATCATGCCTTTAATGTCTTCAGTAATTCAACTCAACGATAACTTAGTTAATAAACTGTTCCCTGGAAAGGGCAGTCCATTAGCAAAAGTTTACTTGGAGGCCTTTAAAATTCTTCTCTCCTGTCTCTTGCTCTGAAACCTTGGGGGACATAATCCATTCAAATGTAGCTCATCCTCAATTAGCAAGAAGAACATATGTACATTCTTCATTAAAATCCCCAGGTATCATAAGATGCAGTTCACTTCAGCTTTTACAATTAATTAAAGCTTCATACACATTTTCTGATTCTGCAGCTGGCTGTGGAGAGTTTTAAAGCAGAAACCACTTTAGGTATTATACTGCTGAAAAGCTTGATAATAAACATTAATGTTCATTCGACTTCCTCCTTGCTCATCTGCTGTAGTAGAAGTGGTTCGCCATTAACTTATTTTTTGTCACAACAGGTCAAGTTCACGCAGGAAATGAGGTGGCAAATGGAGTTGCTTGTATTGGAAGAACCCTCATTAAATGTCTTCTCTCCAAGCTATTGCAAATGTTTTTTGGTGGCAAAGTACAAAATCCTAAGCTTTGGAATATACCTTTATATCACTCCATAGCTGCCATAACAGAGAGAGAAAAAGTTTGTTAGCATGGCATTGGAAGGACTAAATCTAAAAGTGAATGCATGGCTATAAAGTAATTAAACTTTTCTACTTTTACATAGATGAGTATTAAAATAATCTCCATCTCCTAACTGAGCAGTGAAAAAAGGCTGAATTTTTCAGCATGAGTTTTCTCCATAAACCTTAGATTGCCTCAAGTCCTGTTTGACTTCTAGTGGCTATTGACATATAGTTCTCTTACATCAGTACTGGTCTGGTTTGCCTGTAGCTGTTTGACTTACCAGTCTACATTATTGATTTTCTAGTAATAAGGTATGAACCTGCTTAACTCTTTTGGAAATCAGCCATAGTTATTAGCTGCTTTCTACATATGTAAAGTTACAATTGGCCACAGACTGAAACCTTGTAGTGTCATGTGTAGTTTCCATATGTGATGGGGAATATGTACTTTAGTGTATTTGTAACCTGGGACCTTTTTGGAGCAGCAATTGTAGTTGAAATGATAAATGAATCAACATATTTAATCATTAGAGCTAATAATTTAGAGTTTAGAGCTAATAATATATACCGTATTTTTCAGAGTATAAGACGCACCGGAGTACAAAACCAAAGTTTTGAAGAGG
>NC_138550.1:89679598-89691115 GCF_964273705.1 Natrix helvetica | reverse complement strand
CATTAGATAGGTAGGGAAAGAGAGAGACAGCAGGTAGGTAGGTAGATAGATAGAGGGAGGGAGGAAGGGAGGGAGGGAGAGAGAAAAAACACAGTAGGTAGATAGGGAGAGAGAGAGTAGGTAGGTAGGTAGATGGAGAGAGAGAGAGAGAGAGAGAGAGAGAGAGAGAGAAATACAGTAGGTAGGTAAGGAGAGAGAAGGTAGGTAGGTAGGTAGATAGAGGGAGGGAGAGAGAGAGAGATACAGTATGTAGGTACGGAGAGAGAGTAAGTAGGTAGGTACAATAGAAGGATAGAGAAAAAGAGAGAAATACAGTAGGTAAGTAGAGAGAGAGAGAGAGTAGGTAGGTAGGTAGATAGATGGAGAGAGAGAGAGAGAGAGAAATAGAGTAGGTAGGTAGGGAGAGAGAGAGAGAGTAGGTAGGTAGGTAGATGTTTCCGGGTGTATTTATCCATGTGCTGGAGAAGGAAATCTGACAACTTGCAGCATCTAAGACTTGTTTCTGCTGGTACAGCACTTGATCAATGTAATTCTCATCTATCACTCTAACTAAAGAGCTTTCCAAAAGGAAAAAAAAAGTTTTTGCACTCTGCAAACCTCCCCAAAACAGGCCCATTTTTTTTCAAATAAAAGGCATGAATAGCCCGGGGGGGGGGGGGGGGCTTGCAGAGTGCTCCTGGGGGTGTGGGGAGGCAAAAAAAGAGCAAAAAAGGCCCGTTTTTTGTCAAAAAAATTGCATGCCTAGCCTTATGGAAGCTTATAGAGTGCTGGTCCATTTTTTTCCTTATTTTTGCCTCCCCAGCCTCCAGGAGCTCTCTGAAAGCTTTCATAAGGCTATGCACGGCCATTTTGGTGAAGGGGCGGGGCTTCAGGAGGCAAAAAAATGCTGTATTTGATGTATAAGACGCACCCAGATTTTTGGCCTCTTTTTTGAGTGTCTTATACTCCGAAAAATATGGTATGTATATTATCCCAGGATAAAAAAAGATGACATAAGTAGCTGCAAGGTAGCTTATCTTCATTTTTTCACTTTATAGTTGTCCTGCTTTGAAGAGTATGAAGCAGTGGTGGGTTGCAGGTGGTACGCCCCGATATGGCCGTACCAGAGCCTGCCCGGAGCTCTGGGTACTGTTCCGGTATGGTGCTCCAGAGGGCCCACCTGCCCGCCCGAGCTCCTTACCTGTCCTTAAAGCCTTTGGCACTTTCACGCATATGCTTGGCACATACAGCGCCTGTGTGACACTCCACCGAGCAGCTGGAGCATCACGGAGGCTTGCAGAGGTGTCACTGAAATGTATGCACCACACGTGTTCATGTGAAGGACGCTGGGCCCCTTTGCAACCGTACCTGTTGTAACGGGATCCAGAACCCACCACTGGTATGAAGACATGTGTCCCATGGACCTATCTGGGTCTTTTCATAGAATGGTGGAGGATAGGGTCATCCTGGGTTGTTTCACAACAGATGAATACTGGCTGACCAATTTGGATTAAAATCTGGTCTAATGCAGCCAGGCATGTGAGTGATGGTAGTAGTGGTGGTAGTGTTATCTGGGCTGTTGGTATTACAGAAGCGTTCTTGCAGATGTACTTTTCACTGTAGATATCTTCTTTTGTGGAGTGAGGAAGTGATTGTTGATGCCTCTTTTACAGCACTGAAAGCAAAAGCTGAAGTGCTCTGCAGAGAAATTAGTTTCCCCTCTCCAGGATGGATGACATTGAGCAAATCATCAACCTTAGAAACCAGAGGGAGTAGTTGCAGGTGATTTTGGGGCCTCAGGGAGCTGAGGTGGGTCTGAACATCTATAGTGATGGAGATTGGTAGATATAGTGGGAGACTGGAAGTGGACCATTCTTAGAGAATGCAAGCCTGGTGTTATATAGCACAGAGGTTGAGTTCAAAGTACTGGAACATGGATACAGTATTCTCTTTCCATGTTCCCGTACTTTGAACTCAACCTCTGTGCTCACTCAGCACACCCTCAGAATCTTGGCTTATGGTTGCTGTAACTAACTGCCAGCTTGGTTTGTAATAAAGCCTCTCTCATATGTGATTGATTTACAGGTGTGAGGGATGACCAGTTATGTATTATTGAGACCTGACTGGGACTAGAAGGTAGCATTCCCCTTTTCCAAATATGTCAAGCTGAAATCTCAGAGCAGGGGTGGTGATGTGACAATTGTCATCTGAGAGTCAGTTAAAGATTTCAGGGGCACCGAACCCCAGATTGCCAGATGTGAGACCTGTTCATTAAGTTGGGTGGTAGGGATAATTTGGGATTATTGCTATTGTACCAGTTTCTCTGTTGCCTAAGCTGCTTGTCTCCATTGTTGGGAGAGTGCTGGGTTAGTAGTGGAGTTTTCTAGATTTATGGTGCTGGTAGACCTCCTTCTGCCTTTAGCAGCCGTACAATCTGAGGCAGCTCAGTAGTTCATGGTATCATGTTAGGTATGGACCTATCTCATCTAGAGCTCATACAAAACAATAACCACATACCAGATTTGGTTTTCTTGTCAGAGCAGTGGCAATGTGACCCAGTATTGGAAGAACCTTTAGTATTCCCCTTGTCTTGGCCAGATAATACCTGATGAGAGTCTCTGGTTATACAAATATAATGGATGGACAGACAAATAAATAAATAAAGTGCGTTATTTTAATGTTTCAATTTTCATTCTTATTTTCTGGGTACCAAGTTGAAAAGACAGGTCCTGTGTAAAAATTCAGTGTTCTGTTCACCTGTCTATGTGCATTTAAGAATAGCTTTACTCTTGCTTCTCCTCGTTAATTGGTTTTTCTGAAATATAAGCAGCCTATTTTATTAGAATTTTGAATCCAAAAAGAATCATAGAACCACCAAAATATGATTTGAGGTTATGGAATTGAAGCGGAATTGAAGCAGTCCTCTAAATCCAACCATAATAAAATAAAAATCATTATAGAAGAAGGAATAAATACAAAATACTTTGCTACAGTTATTATCTTCCATCTATGTTTTCCACTTTTTTGTTTGCTTTTGTCAATATTCACACAATAATAAGAAATTGGATGAACTTTAAAAATCGATAGTCAATCAAGGGCAGAAATCTTAAGAAATATCTGACTGCCATTTTTACAGATTGATTTTTTTTCTCCTTTTGTCCAACTAGATGCAAGAAAATTCAGCTACAGTTCATTATTTTCCCCATTAAATAAGTCTGCAGCATGCTTTTATGTGCATTTTTCTTAGAATAAGTTCACTAGGATTTACTCTCCACTATGTGAGTTTAAAATTCAGCCAAAGAAGAGACATTTAAAGAGTTCACTCTCTTAATTAAAACTACTTTGTGCATAAAGGTAATTCTAGCACCATTTTTGTTGAGTGGGGGCACAGTGCAGGGTATTCATAAATGGATAATTTTATGTGGTCTAAGAGTTTAAAGAGCCAGTTTAGGAGGCCTAATTATGGTCAATGCATGTATTGAGAAATTTAGCATCACTGACATTTTCAGGGCAGTTTGACGCATTTAAAAATTCCCATCAGTAGCAAACTCATCCATATGTGCATTTAAAGTTTGTTAGATACACAGATGTGCAAAATGAAATTCTAAGGTCAGTGTTCAGCTGTAGAGGTTATTTGCCATGAAGATTTCCATACACATTTAAATGATATGTTCACTCCAGTGTCAAAACGACCTTTTTTCATTTCATCTTTTTTTTTAAGAGACTCATCTATTGGCAAAAATGTATAAACCAAAATAGAACCTTTGAACTCTCTTGTGGAGGAGGAGGAGCTTCCGGTGATGGTGGTCGCCTCCTGAGCTCCGAGAAAGCCGAGGAGCTCCCGATGGAGGAAGGGGCTGCGGCCGGCCCTCGTTCCACCTGAGGGCCGGGAGTCAGACTGTACGACTACCCTGGCTTGCCTTGGACCTATTTTGGTCCGCCAGGGTGGTCGGGAGGTCGGAGGAAAGGCGGAAGGCAGAGCGGAGTGCGGAGCAGAGAGCGGAGCGGGGAGAGGCTGGCAATGGCGACGGCGCATGGCGACGCAGATGGGGGCAACGGCGGTGGCGGGAAGAGCGAGAGGAGCGAGAGGAGCGACGCTGCTGCCAAGGGGCTCCGCTGCGGCTTCGGTATCCCCCGGCGGTTCCTGTGCCCTCTGGCCCACCGGCGCCAGCAGGAGATGCCGAAAGAAACGCCATGGATGCCAGTAATACCAGGATTTTGGGTGAGAGCCATGAGAGCTGTGAGTAGGAAGATGTGGAATGGAGGCTGGGGGAGGCCCAGGACACCGGAGGCCGCCAGAAGCCCTGCATTAGGGCCATGGACAGGCCGGAGCGGTGTCCGGGCCAAGAACACCTGCCCCCACCCACTGAGGACCTCAGATTACCATCTATGAGCTCCCACCCACCCAGGACCATCCAGGACTGCCACCCACCCTTTGCCACCACTCGGACATTCGGTCACTTTCTGCCCCCTTTACCCAAGTACAAAGAGGGCACTGCCTTCCACCTTCTTCTGAGACCCTGGCCCACTGACTGACTATTCACCTTGACTCCACCGTGTTTTTTAGTAACATTTATTTGAGGTCAGACCTGCTCCTCCTGCGGGAGTCCCCTCTCTCGCAGGCATGGCCCTTGGCTCTTTCAAGGGCCCGCCTTGATGACGGGTTTGTGAACCCCGAGAGGTGGAGGAAGCGGAAGCTAAGGGGATTTTTAACGGAATGTTTTTTATCCTTTTTAGGGGGCTCCAGGGTGGGGGGGTGGGTTAATCAGGCCAGGAGGGGGGGCAGTGCCAGGCGAACAGGTGAGTCTAGGAGGGAAGTGAGTGTGGTGGGGGGGAGGGAAAAGGACATCTCAACAGAGGGTTGCCCTATTACAACGGTCGCGGGGGTGGATGCGAGGACAGGAGAAGATCGCAAGGTCGGTTGGGAAACCGTGGCTGTTGGATACGCCCGGTCATTTGCACCAACCCCCGCAGCCTAGGTGGCCAGGAACTACAGAGCCAGGGCCTGAGGCTGATGCTTTGCAATGCAAGGTCCGTGACCAACAAGGCCCCCCTCATTAGTGAGTTGATCTCAGAGGGGGAGCTGGACCTTGCAGGGATAACGGAGACCTGGTTGGGCCACGAGGGCGGTTTACCCCTCGTGGAAATGTGCCCACCGGGTTTCCGTGCATTCCATCAGCCCCGGGCCCTGGGTAAGGGCGGTGGGGTGGCGGTAGTTATACGGGAAGGCTTGGAGCCGAGGGAGTTCACTGTACCTCAGATACCCAGGTGTGAGTCCCTTGGGGCCCAGGGAGGCAGTGGTGTCTGCTGATTGTATACTTGGCTCCTCGCTATGCATCAGCAGCCCTGCCCGAGCTCCTCGAGCTGATCTCAGAAACTGCAGTTGAGATCCCCAAACTTGTGGTTATGGGGGATTTCAACTTGCCGTCGACGGGGGAAGCATCCGAGGTAGCTCGGGAGTTCATGGCTTCCATGACAGCCATGGACCTTACCCAATTAATTCAGGGCCCCACCCACGAGGGTGGCCACACACTGGACCTTGTTTTTGTATCTGAGCAGTGGACGAGTGATCTGGGAATAGGGGATTTGATCATTACCCCCCTGTCATGGTCAGATCACTCATCTCTCCGGCTGGACTTCCCTGGCGCTACCCCCCACCGTGAGGAGGCGGAAGCAGACTGTCCAAGTTGGTACCGCCCCAGGCGCCTGATGGAACCGGATAGATTCCAGATGGAGCTTGGGCCACTTCCTGTAGCCCTGACCCGCTCTCGGTCGGAGGACATGGTAGCCGCCTGGAATAGGGCGGCCGCTGGGGCCTTGGACCTGGTTGCGCTTTTGCGGCCTCTCCTACGGCAACGACCCACCCGGGCTCCTTGGTTTACCGAGGACCTGAGAGTGATGAAGCGCCATAGGAGACGCCTAGAGAGCAGGTGGAGGTCCTCGCGCTCCGAATCTGATCGAACACAGGTAAGAGCCTATTCACGGACCTAATTTGTGGCATTAAGAGCGGCCAAACATAGACACTGTGCCGCTCTTATTGCATCCACTGATAACCGCCCTGCCGCCCTGTTTCGGGTAACCCGCTCCCTCTTATCACAGAGGACGCGGGAAGCCCCTTTGCAGGGCAGAGCAGAGGAGTTTGGGGAATATCTGCAGGACAAAATTGCTCAGATCCGGAGCGGATGGGCCCCCTTCAGTGGACCAGAGGAGCCGTCAACAGTGAGTCTTGTGAGACCATTCTGGGAGGAGTTTGATTCTTTTGCCCCCGAGGATTTGGACAGGCTACGTGGACGGCTGCGACCCACCACATGTTTAATGGACCCATGTCCCTCCTGGCTGGTACTGGCATCCTGGGAAGTGACACGAGGCTGGCTCCTGGGCCTAGTGAACGCCTCGTTGGGTGAGGGGTCCTTACCAACTGCCTTGAAAGAGGCGGTGGTGAGGCCCTTACTCAAGAGGCCTTCCCTTGACCCGATGGAGCTAGCTAATTATCGTCCAGTCTCCAACCTTCCCTTCCTAGCGAAGGTTGTAGAGAATGTGGTGGCACAGCAGTTCCCGCGACACCTTGACGAATCCGAATATCTAGACCCACGCCAGTCCGGCTTCCGACCCGGGCACAGCACGGAGACGGCCTTGGTCGCGTTGGTTGATGATCTCTGGAGGGCCAGAGATAGGGGTTGTTCCTCTATCCTGGTCCTATTAGATCTGTAAGCGGCTTTTGATACCATCGACCATGGTATCCTATTGCGCCGGCTGGAGGGGATGGGAGTTGGAGGCACCATTTTGCGGTGGTTCGGCTCCTACCTCTCCGACCGGACGCAATGTGTGTTGGCAGGGGGGCAGAGGTCGGCCCTGAGGCCACTCACATGTGGGGTGCCACAGGGGTTGGTCCTCTCGCCCCTTCTGTTCAACGCATATGTGAAGCCACTGGGGGAGATCATCCGTGGTTTTGGGGTCGAATATCATCTGTACGCTGATGATACTCAGCTGTACATTTCCACCCCAAACCACCCCAACGAGGCTGTCGAAATGATGTCCCGGTGTTTGGAAGCCGTCGGGGTCTGGATGGGGGACAACAGACTCAAGCTCAACCCCTCCAAGACTGAGTGGCTGTGGTTACCGGCACCTCGGTTCAACCAGTTGACACTATCACTGGCCATAAGGAGCGAGCAATTGCCCCCTGTGGAACGGGCACACAATTTGGGCGTCCTCCTAGATGCCCGGCTGTCGATGGACGACCATGTGGCAGCCGTGGCAAGGGGGGCGTTCCACCAGGTTTGCCTGGTGCGCCAATTGCGCCCCCTACTGGACCGGGATGCCCTACGCACGGCCACTCATGCGCTGGTGACGTCTCGTCTGGTCTACTGCAATGCCCTCTACATGGGGCTTCCCCTGGGACGCGCCCGAAGACTACAGCTAGTTCAGAATGCAGCCGTGTGGGCCATCATGGGGAGTACCAGGTACTCCCACATTACACCCCTCCTGTGCGAGCTGCACTGGCTGCCTGTGGTTTTTCGGGTGCGTTTCAAGGTGTTGATCACCATCTTTAAAGCGCTCCATGGCACAGGACCTAGCTATCTGCGGGATCGCATCCTACTTCACACATCCCTGCGACCAATTCGCTCTCACAGGGAGGGACTCCTCCGGGTGCCGTCCACCAAGCAATGCCAACGGGCGGCGCCTAGGAGTAGAGCCTTCTCTGTGATGGGCCCAACCCTCTGGAATGACCTCCCCCCTGACATCAGAACTACCACTGACTTCCGCTCCTTCTGACAAAAACTAAAGACTCACCTGTTTCGATTAGCCGGCCTGGCCCACTCATAGTTTTATCTTACCTCCTGGCAGATATTTAATTGGGGAATTTCATGGGTAATTATTTTAAATTCAATTTTTTGGGGTATTTTTAGGGGTTGTTTTTAAATACTGCTTTTAATACTTTACTTGAATGTACAGTTTTATATAGCCTCCTCCATTTATGTATTTATGTATTTATTTATATGCATCCTATTTGTGTTTTAGCCTGACTGTACACCGCCCCGAGTCCCTTTTGGGAGAGGGGGCGGTCTAGAAATACGAAATAAAGTAAAGTAAAGTAAAGTTGCATTCCTCCAACACAAAAGTGAATCCATGTGAATCTTTCCTGTGCCCAAAGAACACCTGAATAAGACTGTAAGGCCATGCAGTTTGGCCTTACTGCTGATGCACTCAGCACCCCAGGTCCTTTTTATTTGTATTCTTAGTGTACATAAAAGGGGCTTTATGTATTTCTTAATGTTCAGTTATAGATATCATGCGAGCAAAAGGAGAACCTGATTGTGATTTCCATGGAACATTATATACAGAGGTGGGTTGCTGCTGGTTCAGCTGAACCGGTAGTGAAATTCAGGCCTGGGTCACAGAACTGGCAGCGACCCAGGCATGCCACGGCCCCCCGAACCGGTTCCCTCGCTGCCACTTGGCCTTCATTTTGCATTTTAGTGGCTGTGTGTGTACAGTTCACTATAAATTGTTCTGCACATGCACGCAGAACAATTTACATTGCACTGTGTGTGTGCGCACAGCACACATCTGGTGCACATGTGCATGTTGCACTCTGGTTGTGAACTGGCAGTAATGCCAGCAGCAACCCGCCCCTGATTATATACATTATAATAATATAATACAATAAAATAATTTATTGTATAATAAAGTAACGGAGTGAGCTCATTAGTGAATCTTTTTAAAGTCATTGCTCTAGGGCAGGGGTGTCAAACTCGCAACATCATGGCAGCATCACATGACATATTGGGATTTTTCCCCATTTGCTAAACCAGGCATGGGCATGGCCAGCACACTATGCATTCTGCTCATGGCAGCCCTGCTTTAGGGCATATTTAAAAAATGGGACTAGCATCTAGCCCTGGAGTGTCAAAAATCATGGCCCATGGGCCAGATGCATCACTTGCTGGCCACGCCCATCCCCTGTTTAGCAAAGGGGTAAAAAGTCAAAATGTGCCATGTAATGACAACATGATTCCATGAGTTTGACACCCCTGCTCTAGCCCTAAAATTTGCTGAAGGATTATCTCACTCTTTTCTCAATGCTAGTAGAATGATGTCATTATTAAAACATAGTAAGCAATGTTTAGCAATTGTACACCAAATGTAAAGCTCCAGAAAACATTCTTCCCTTACCATTTACCTTCCTTCTCCTTCTTCCCCATTTCTCTTTCTCGTTCTTCTCCTCCTTCTCCCCAGTGATGTCCACATCACATTAACTATCAATTCTAGCTATTTGAGAAATGTCACTGTTCTAAAGAAGAAGACTGATTTGAGGGACAACATCATTGTAAAAACAAAATTATAATGACATTTTCCCCATGTAAATGTGCCAGATGTTGAATCACACAATGTGAAAAGATTATCATTAGTTATCTTGATGACAAGGTTGCTTCTTACAAATATTTCTGAGCAGGTGTGTTCACAAAGCATGCCTGCGAGCATCCAAAGGCAAATTGATAGCAATTAACAATCATTTGGGTAGAAAGGCTTGTACTAGCATTTTAATTATATCCTATATCTATAACTCCTTTGGGCTTCTCTTCTTAATCTGGATTAGTCTCACAAATTATTTCAAAATCCGTCTCAAAGGAATAGTAACACCACCACAATGCAGTACAACCAATTAAATACTGAGAATACAAAGGCCTGACCAAGGGCAATCTCATTTAGTAAGCAGCAAAGTGTTTCTTTCAACACTGCCAAAAATAATGCAAAATGTTCGTCAGTTTGATTCATTTCTATGTTAAAACAAGTAAATTAAATCTGAAAATCAGGTGGCTAAATTCAGTATGAAAATCCCCACTGTATTGATTAAAACTGATTTAGGAGGATAGAACATTGAAAAATTGCAAGCAAATTTAAAATAGAAGGATACATTGAATTATTGCATCTACATTTTGTCAATGAATCAAGAAACTCAATATGCTGTGCACAGCTCTCTCAGACAAATTTTCCTCATAGCTATCTGTGAGTTGTTAAGCTGAAAGAGAGCTACAAGTCCAACACTATACAGTGAATTTCACAACTGTGTGAAAATTCCAACCTGTAGTTCCAACAGTCTGTTGTATTTTAGTTCTACAATATGTTTTGGAGAAAGGCACAATACATCAATAAAATTATTCCATATGGATTGAGCATTTAAGTGATGACCCGAGTTTAAACATAGCAGCTATTCAAATTAATTTATATAAATGGCTGAATAATTCATGGAAAAATTACAGGTATCACTATGATCACCCAGGTCTGTCATTATAGTTAGGCCTAAAACAGGAATAGCAGATATTGCACAGTATGTTATTCTGCATCAGAAGTGGTATTCAGCAGGTTTTGACCAGTTCTGGAGAACTGATAGTGGGAATTTTGAGTAGTTCGGAAAACCGGTAAATACCACCTCTGACTGGCCCCGTCCCCATCTATTCTCTGCCTCCCGAGTCCCAGCTGATTGGGAGGGAATGGGGATTTTGCAGTAACCTTCCCCTGGAGTGGGGTGGGAATAGAGTTTTTACAGTATCTTGCCCTGCCATGCCCACCAAGCCACACCCACCAAACCACACCATGCCCACCAAGCCACACCCACAAAACCGGTAGTAAAACTTTTTGAATCCCACCACAGTTCTGTACCTAGATCAACAGATTCCAGCTCCTCAGAGAAAACAATAGTTTAAAGCTCTGTTCTCTACTCCTTACACATCCAAGTTCAAGTCTCAGTCAAACAAGATTAGTGCATAGCCGATCAATTTGGAAGATAGATTTCAGGAAGCCTTTTAGTCGAGTTAGCCATTTGCTTAAATAATTTTTATTGCTCTCAGAATGAATGTTGCCAGTAGCATGAAACTATTTACCATACATTACACTTAATAACTTTTCCATCTTGAATCTAATCTTATTTGACTTTCTTGGCTATTGAGTTCTATCTCACCTGGTACATAAGAACTGGATCAGGCTTTTTGTACAGGATGGGGAACATAGCTTTATGAGTCTATTAAGCAGAATATAAAAAGCTGAACCATTTTGATGTATTCTGCACAGTTTTTAGTTCAAATTCTGCCCATTTTTATAAAACACCTCTTCTTGGAGGTCAGCACAAAGAATCTCAATTGATTAAAAAGCCAAATCAAAATGAATGGGTATAGAGAAGCCTCCAGTTTTTTTCCTTTATGCAGTTGTCACCTCTGTGTGTGTGTGTGTATTTTCTTGTGTGCTGTTGAAATATAAAACAATCATTTTTACAGTCATTTACATAGTACACTAGTAATAAATGTGAGCATAATGAAAGAGAGAATGCTATTGTATTATGTTCACATTCTAAAAAATTTAAATTTTATCCCAAAGTTTCAGTTTCAACTCACACACTGGTTAAGAGTCTTTTGCTCATGTTTTAGTGAATAGAATTAGCAGAAAATCTTATGTTGTTGACCTTTCAGCATTATTTTTCCAGCACTATGTCTAAAAACTTGACAATGAGTGTCTTTCCTAATTAAAAGTTCATGCCAATGA